>NC_061508.1:192956246-192997188 GCF_022539505.1 Lolium rigidum
ATGGTGGACCATTTGATGCAATTTAAAGTGCTATGGTTGCGTATTCATACCCTGGTTCTGATGAGGTGGTCGGCGACGACTATTATGGACGGAGACGAGCTCAATTTCTTGTTTGCCCGAGATGAACTACGAAAGGGAATCGCCGAATTGGCATCACTCACTGCTCCTCCGGATGCTATCTTCCACCAGGAAACTCTACTCGACAAGGCGCATCTCCTGGACCTCCGCACGAGTGCTGGGGTGGCTCCCCTCGTCGGCTTCTTCTCCGACTCCGACGGCCAGTACGTGGGAATGGTGAGGGCTACAGAGAGATTAAGAGGAATTGGGATGGCGGAGATGAACAAGGACAACACGGAGGTCCTCCTGGTGACTTTATAGACCACGAGGTGGTCTGGAACGACGGCGAGCGTCGGCGATGAGCGGCCAGGATACGGTGGAGATACGGTTTGGTGTTTTCGCTGCCCGAATCTTGAGGTTCTGACTAGCTACAGATTCCAAGGCCATGCGCTAGGGTTCTGGGGCGAGGCTGGCATCCGGCTGGTGCTTATCGGCGACGGGGACGTGGCCGGCGAAGTCGATCACGACGTCCCGTGGCGTCCATGCGAGGAAGACGAAGACCACGTCCTCTCGCACGTTTTTTAAAGCAGTGAACGGTATGGTTATTTTGGTTGGGCTGGGGTTGTTGGGCTCGTTCGGGCTGTGCTGGCCTGGTTCGGTCTGGTAGGCCAGGTAAGCCCCTTCTCCATTTTTTTTTCTCTGTTTTCTTTTTCTTCTTATTTTCTGTTTTTGAATTCTGTTTTTAATTCAATTTTGAATGCTTTTCTATTTTGCAGGTATTTATTATTTGAGTAATACAAGGATTTTCCCAAGATTCTTCAAACACTTTGGTAGTGTATTAGAAAATTTAATATGGGTACTATAACATTGGTTTAATTATTATTATTGGGATTTGAATTTAAATACCCATATGGACATGACTTTGAATATTATCTTAGGAAATATTCAAATTGTTTTTCAAATGATAGTTTTATCACTTAGTGATAAATAGAGTTTTATTTGGTGTGATCTTGCAAGAAATAATCTCAAGGTAACACTTATTTATGGATTTCAAATAAGAAAGTGATTTAATGGCATGATTTCATGTGTTAGAATATTTCTAAGTATTGATCTCTTATTTAGAGAATTTGGTTTCTTGCATATTGTTTTATGTGAGCATCAATGTATTAGGTTTTAGTTGTGATCACCAAGTAATACACAAGTTAGTTGGAAACATGGTTATAGGTTTAATATGTGATTTATCACCACATTACTTTGGCTAGGTTTACTCTTCCTTATTACTCATAGGATGATTCAATCCAAGATCATTTGGATTGATATAGGGGCTGAACTATACAAATGGTTGTTATATTTAGTTGTTTCACAAATTAACATATTGAAATTGGTTTAGGCTTGCTAGTAGCACCCCTATGAATATATGTACTGGTTTATACTTGCTTAACCTACTAAGATTAAACTAGTTTATATATATTTCCAAAGCATGATCATGGGTTAGGCATGATCAACTAGTTCTTAATATTTCCTACCCCAAGTTCTTAGGGTTTATGATCATCACTCAATTTATAATGATCAAAGTTTGGCTTCCTAAGGTATCTCTCATTAAATAGGTTTCTCACTCCCATGCTCAAGCATTGTCTTGATCAACTAGGGTATAGTGCTTCTAATTTACCTTCTTGAATGGGACTACTATGGTTGCCTCTAAAGTTTATATCCCAGGAGAATGCCTGAGATATTATGTTAGAGTTCTACTTAATCAATGATGATATAATCAACTGGTTATATGGATAGTTCTCTCCCCAAAGTCCAAGTGTTGCCTCATTAACTTGAGTGTAACACCATAGCTTGAGTTCTCTCATACAGGAATGGTTTATTCTAGGGTTTATGGTGTACTCCTAATATTTATTTAGGTTGCTGAGCTAAAGATTCAATTTTCTAACTTAGTTGGATTATTCCACTCCTTATTTCACTAATTCATGGATATAGTCTTATTCCACTTGGTATTTAGTTATCTCACCACTCCAAGATGAAATGGTTTACAACCCAATACTTTAGTTCAAAGATTGTCCTTTATTCATTAATAGGTAAAGCTAGAATTGATATGACTGGGCTCTCTCACTTGGGAAAGACTTCAATACTAACCTAAGGTTATTCTCCAAAGATAATTATGTGGTCACCTATATCTATGGTTAATATAAATGGGTTCTCTCTCTAGGGAAGGTCTTGAATAATATCCTAGGGTTTCTCTTAAAGATGATGATTTGAATACTTGGATGTATATCCAAGGTTTAACTCAAGGTTTGTTAATGCTTCTCTAATAATTATAATAGAACTCTCACCTCTCTAGGTTTGATTCTTAACTATTTGGAATAGAGAAGAATATATATTTCTAGAGTTGATCTCCTTGTCATGTTTCCAAGAATGAAGTAAAATGAATACCATGAGGTTCATGGTAGGATCATGGATTAGTTTAAGACATGGAAAAGATAAGTCAGGAATGGTTTCTCCATTTTAATGTTACTTGGTTTGTAATTGAACAGATGTTCTTGTGTTATGGCAATGATTACCATATTATGATCTGTTATAAGATCAAGTAGTTGATCATTGAGTAAAGTGTTGTTGTGTTGATTATTAGTTCCATTTGATCTAACCCCTTAGATCAAATCATCTCTGCCCAAAACAAGGTTTTAGCAAAGTCACATTGAGGTTTATAGCGCTTGACTTGATGAGCTACTTCAATTCCACCAAGGTCAAGTGAAACTTCGATTCATTGTGACTGTTTTACTTTAAAGCGCGAAAATTCCCCAGATTTTCTATGCATGAATGCAATGCACACATCTATTTCCTCTATTGTTGTAACCCCATTACCTGGGATATTACAGCCTCGCCCGTTTACTTTATGTATCTTATTATTACATACATCACATGCGTGACTATTATTATCTTTATAATCCTAGCCTATTTCCATCAACCTATAAAACTAAAACCAAAAGAAATATTGGTCTGGTGAAACAACAAAATGAAGTCTTGTAGTCTCATTTGCAATGATCTTACTCCATTAGCATTCTTCCCGTGGATTCGATAAATGTAGGGACTGTTAGGAAAAAGAGGAGTAATACAATCAGATAATCCGGATCAAAGGTATCATTGGTGGTAGCTGTAATTTCATGTTATCTACAACATTTATCTTTGGCATCTACTTATTGTAGGTATATTTTAGTTGAACATAATATTTTACATTTTGGAATATTTTATATAAAAAAATAAATATATTTTTCGTAATATGGATGTATCTAGACACATTTTACTTCTAGATACGTCCATATTAGAGACAAATTATATGGATGGGAGAGAGTATGTAGGTTCTCGTGTTGGTTATGTTGCATATAAAATTTAGTGAAAGTCAAACATTTAAAAGTGTAACTAAATATATATATGAAAAGGTATCAACATCTACAATATTAACACCTATTACAAGAACCACCATCAAATGTATTTTTGTGATCTATGCATTAGATATTACAAGTATTGATCATGGTTAAACTCTATAAAGTTTGACTTGACACAAAACTATTATGCAACATATTTTGGGAGGAAGGGAGAGAATGCAGATTGAAAACGTGGCCATTCAGGGCAGTAATTCCGTAGCATCTGTTAGGTGGACTAGCATGTCAATGTATTCATCAGTATTGCAGCCCTGTCATCAGCAGTATTACTACTCACACCATTGAATGCCAAGACATTGAATGGAATTTAATTTACGATTAGCAGTAGGCATAGGAGTAATAACACTGTGAACAACTGAATGCTACAGCTACTGTTGCCCTTGATGGAGAAGAGATGAGACAGACAACAAGAACAGTACCCAAAGCGCCCTCACTATAGACACACCAGGCCAAACCCTAATACTCCACCCAATGGATGGTGCCTGAGGATAGGAGAGCCTAGCGCATTGAATGCAGTGGGAAACTTTTGGTTGGGTCTTCGGAATTGGCGCTTGTCAAGGCCCGCATAAACAAACAATAGCTGCACTGTGGCCGCTGCCGCCGTGAGGTCACTGGAGGTCACCTCACCTTGGTGGAAAAATAGGAAATTCTAACCCCGGCCGGCATTGGGTCAAAGGAACTTTCCTCGATCCGTGCAGTGTTGAAAACTGAAAAGAAATTTCTGGGCCGGCCTCTCTTGCTGCATGAACGTGGTGTATCTACACAGTGGAATAGCAAACTAATAAAAATTTGATAACAGATCTCTTTGAATTGGGGGGATTTATGCAATTAATTTTATCAATCAACGAGTATACTTGTAGTACAACAGTGAATGACCCAAGTCAGGGCAGGCCAGGGCAAATCACCGGCCCTCCTTGGGAGGGGAACAAGGTATAGTACACTAATTCGAAACGCATGGAGTTAACTCAAGTCTTCAACGGTGATTTAATGGTGGGGCATCGGAACCAGTGCTGCGCATTTGTCTGGGTGCATGGCTCGCGATTTGTTTGTCTGGTGCAGTAATTACCTAGCGTCTCTGTGCCTGTCCTTCTCGGAACCCTCGCTGACACCGCGAGTTCAGGGTCGACGACGATCTCTCGGTTTAAAAAAGTACCCAATCGGCCCTCGAGAAGGGTGAGATCCACCGCGGTGGCACGTGAGGTTCAGAGTTAATTCGGAGAATTCCTTCAGATGTTTCCAAAGTGTCTTTACCGCTGGCTAACTAGCCACTGTACTTACTTGTCCTCACTCCTGAGTGCATGCACTGAGGGAGTACTACGTACGTGCGCGTGATTTACTTACCTGTCGTGTGAGATATTACTGGCCTCGGATACTGAGGCTAGGACGCTAAAGATGTGTTCTGTAGTTGCTAGTAGTACCATTTGACCTGTTATTTGTTTCGTAACCTTTTGGGAGTATGTCATGACATGTGTGTGAAATCCTTCCATGTGAAGTACTAGTATGTGTTGGTGTCTAATGCGTGAATTAAGTGGATGTCTTGCTCACACTTGGATCTTCTCACGCAATCCTTTCTCCGGCGCCTGTAAAAAATGCTAATCTTGTTCAAGGGAGGCCTCTGCTCAAAATCCGCACCGCCAGTCTCGTGACTAAGGCAGCTACTGTCAAGTAAAATTCAAACATCGGCGATTCATGCATTTTTTTCAAAATGGAAAATTACCAGCAACGAAAGTGGAGGGAGGCTCACTTTCCCCCTCCCCCCTCTCGTGTAGCTACAGGGCTTTAAGAGTCGCCTCGTGCACCCCGGGCCGAACCAAAGCCGCTCCCGACCGCGCTGGCGATCGGAGATGGTGGAGGGGACGCGCCGGTCTCTGTAGAGTAGGTTGTAGTCTAGGTTTTTCTTCCCGTTGTGGAGTCTTTGAGTAGAGGTCCAGATTCGGCTTTTCCTGGTTCGGGTGTTCTTTTTTTTTGGAGCACCCCGCAGGGTGTAGAAGCTTTCATTAATACCAAGCGGTGGGTGTACAATAGGTTACAAAGGACCCCATAAAATCTACAATTACATATGGATCCCCGGTAAATGCAGAAAGGACCTCAGAAGGAAATCGAAAAACACAACCAGATCCTTCACTTTCCCACCGACGAGCAAGAGGCCGGAGATGCCTCCGTCGAACTCAAAAGCGGGGACAGCACCACTTGCTTCGAAGCCGCCGAGAAATGCGACACCAGACCTCTGGAAGGGCCTCCGATGGAGGTTGAAACTTCGCCGAAATTCGCCGGCATGGATGACGGCCGGCCAAGATGCCGCCGATGCGCTGCTCAACGAAATTGCTTCTAATAAACTCCGTCGCCTCCTCCGCGCATCACCCACTCTGCAATCTCCTTCGCATGTCGCCACCTCGGCGCACAGAGCCAAGGAAAAACATAGGAAGACGATTTGAAGAAGAGGTAGGCCCGTGCCTGCACCGCGTCGGAGAAGACAACACGCCATCAGACCCGAAGAACCTGCCACGGACTCGAGGAGGCGAGCAAAGAAGATGGCGGTGTCGACTGAACCCATGGAGCGGCTTATTGAGGAAGCCATCCCTGGATCTTCCCCTTCCTTCAACCGTCCACCATGGACGAGCCTCCAGAAGCAGATTCTCCATGATCTGGTTGCTGCTCCGACGCAACCACATCAGATGACAAGGGGGAAAAGAGAGGGCCTTATTTGTTGAGATGCCACGCCTCCTCATCGCCGCCTGCCGCCCCTCCTGCCACCGGAGAAGAACGACCGCAAGGAGGAAGACGGGGATGGGCTGGATCTGGCCGAGGGGATCCAGCCACCTACTCGCATACTCCACAAGGGTAAAGCTTTGAAGGAAACCTAGATTACTATATACAGGCCAGGCACCTCTCCATCCTCTACTCCGGCTGGCAGTGCCAACGGAGAAGATTCTGGGTCGGGCCGGCGACGGAGGTGACGAGCGGCGGACTCTCAAAGCAGTCGGGCTACTGTAGCGCCTTGAGAGGGGAAAAGGGGGTTCCGGTTCGGGTTTTCTTCGTGTTAGAGATAGAAACTAGAGTCAGTTGTATTGTCATACGTACACGTTCTGTACTCTTTCCTATCCCTCGATGTATTCTCCATGTACTCCTATATAAAGAGAAACACGTACAGAGGCTCGGGTATCCGAGTAGACTCTCTACCTGATCGTTTTACATGTTATCAGGATAGCCTCTTCACCGACAAAACCGATCGCTACCAAAACTCATCCCCGCCGTCGCCGCCCGATCCGATCTCAACACCCAAGTCATCAACTTGGGATCGCCGCCGTCTGACGAGTTGACGCGTGAAAACTACTCTGGGTGGCGCGCCCAAGTAATTCCCCCGATCCGTGGCACTCCGCTCTTCAGCCTCCTTGAAGTGCCGCTCCTCCGGAGACGCTGAAGGCTCCTCCGGCCGACAAAACAGCCGCATATCAGATGCCCAAAAAAATCAACAACCCTGACTATGACTCCTGGATATCCCGGGATTAGATCATGCTGGGTTACCTCCTTTAGTCGATTGGACCTGAGGTGCTTCCTCATGTGCAGAGAATCGAGACCACCGCCAGTGTCTGGCAGGCGGTTGAGGAGATGTTCGCTTCGCAGTGCCAGACGAAGGTCACGAACCTACGGATCGCACTGGAAAATACAAAGAAGTTGCAAATGAGCACTGATGCCTTCCTCACCAAGATGCAGAACATTGTCAACGAGCTAGCAGCCGCCGGCGAGCCCATCCGCACCACTGAGCATGTCTCTTTTATCCTTGCGGGTCTTGGGCGCCATACAAATCTCTTGTTGCTGATCTTAGCGCCATCACCACTCCGTTGTCGATCGCCTCTCTCTATCCCAACTCCGGGCGTATGACCAGCGTCAGGAGATGCTCAGCGGAACCACCGAAACTGAGTTCAACACATCTGCTAATGTCGCCTAGCGTCAAGGGCGTGGGCGTTATACCACTCGGTCGCGCGGTGACTATGACCGTCGTGACATGCGTCGAGACGGTCGACGTGATGGTCACCGTGATGACCGTCAGCCTCGCCAAGGACGTGGAGGCGGACGAGCACCTCCTGGAGGGGGTCGTGGTCGTGGCCGTGGAAGGCCGCACCACCCCATGGGTCAATGTGACCTGTCAGATCTGCAACAAGGAAGGCCATGCTGCCAAGGATTGCTGGTGGCACTTCTAGGAGGATGATGATGACTCTGATGATAAGGAGGCACATGTCGCATCATATGGGATTGATACCAACTGGTATCAGGATAGTGGTGCTACTCACCACATCACCGGGGAACTCAACAACATGACCGTCAGTGACAAGTATTGCGGCAATGGCTGGGTCAACACTGCAGGTGGCCAGGGTATGTCTATTTCACATGTTGGTCACTCAATTGTTCGTACCCCTGCACTAAATTTTGTCTTAACAATGTCCTTCATGTGCCACATGCATCTAAAAAAATTCTATCTGTTCACCAATTCACCTATGACAATCGCGTGTTTATTGAATTTCATCCGTTCTTCTTTTTGATCAAGGACCATGTCACGCGGAAAATCATTCATAGAGGGCGTTGTGTGGGTATGCTTTATCCACTCATATCTCCGTTGGTGTTATCCCAATCTTCCAAGCACGCATGTGTTGACGCCAAGCCCTCACAAGCAAGGTGGCACAGTCGTCTAGGTCATCCATCTTCAGCCATTGTTAGACAAATTGTTACTCCCTCCGTTCCTTTTTAATTGACTCGAATTTAGTACAAACTTGTACTAAATTCGAGTCAATTAATAAAGAACAGAGGGAGTAGCAAGAATAAACTTCTTTGCATTAAGGATAGTAGTCTAGAGTGAGTGTGTGATTCATGTCAACAAGCTAAGAGTCATCAACTTCCATATCCCATATCCACAAGTGTATCCACTTCCCCCCTTCAGTTAATATTTTCTGATGTATGGAGTCCTGCACCTACTTCTGTGGGTCGACATGGTTATTATGTAAGCTTGATCGATGAGTATAGCAAGTTTACATGGATATATTTGCTTAAAAATAAGTCTGGTACTTATTCTGTGTTTTTCAACTTTCAAAAACTTGTTGAACACAAACTTGACACTAAAATTCTTACTGTTCAGTCAGATTGGGGAGGAGAGTATGAAAAGTTGAACTCTCCTTTTCAATCCCAAGGAATCTCTCACCATGTTTCATGTCCTCATTCTCACCAACAAAATGGTTCTGCTGAAAGAAAGCATCGCCATATTGTGGAAGTTGGACTAGCTCTTCTTGCCCATGCGCATATGCCCTTGAAATTCTGGGATGAAGGTTTTCTCACTGCCACATATCTCACCAATGCTTCCTAGCAAAGTCATCAGCAATGACACTCCTTTTCATCGTCTTTTAGGAACACGACCCGATTATAATTCACTTCGAGTGTTTGGCTGTACGTGTTGGCCTAATTTGCGCCCCTACAACAAACGCAAACTCGCCTTCTGTTCTAAGCAATGCATTTTCCTTGGCTACAGTCCTCGGCACAATGGGGTTAAATGCCTTGAGGTTGCCACTAGTCGTGTTTATATCTCTAGAGACGTTGTCTTTGATGAAGCGGTGTTCCCCTTCCAAAATCAACACCCAAATGCAGGAGCTTTATTCCGTAAGGAAATCTTGTTACTTGATCCCTCTTTACAAAAATTTGCGCATGTGAACGAACATATTGATGATTTACATGATGATAATACTCGCGCTACTAACCCAGCCCCATGTGTCCCTTTTGTTGTTACTCAGGATGCTGCAGGTCGAAACATGGTTGCACATGAAAATTTGGAGCAAAATGATGCTCAAATCAGTCAAAACATCTCACATGAAATAATAGAGGAAGAAGACATCATCATCAGACACGAGGTTGATACGCCCAGTGAGTCTATGTCGGGATCGCCTCGATCTTCCTCGGATCATGCGTCGTTTGACGACAGATGTCTCCTGCAGGATCCGCGCCCCACGACAGCGCGCCTGGCCACACTCCAGGATCTTCTGCGACGTCCTCCACTCGTGCTTCTTCCTCAACGTCCGGCACACGTGCGGCTACATGATCTGATACGCCTGCTGACGGGACATTGTCCAAAGTTGAGTCAGCTGCAGGTCCGCCTGGATCGTCTGCATCACAGAATTTTGTGACCCGACCTACAGCATCTACTCGTCGTCCTGCCACACGCGCTTCCCAGGGTGTTCGGCGTCCCAAACAGTACACTGACGGGACAATTCGATGGCTTCTATCAGCTACCACAACCGAACCAGGAAACCTGCAGGCTGCTTTGACTGATCCAAGGTGGAAAGAAGCCATGGATGAGGACTTTCGAGCTCCTCAGGCAAATCAAACATGGAGACTTGTGCCTCCCAAACAAGGTGAAAATGTCATTGATTGTAGATGCATCTACAAAATCAAACACAAAGCTGATGGTTTAGTTGATGGCTATAAGGCACGTTTGGTCGCCAAAGGATTCAAACAACGCTATGACATTGATTATGAAGACACTTTTAGTCCGATTGTCAAAATGGCCACAGTAAAACTTGCCCTATCAATTTCTGTATCCAGGGGATGGAGTTTGCGACAGTTGGATGTCAAGAACGTGTTTCTTCATGGTGTTCTCGAAGAGGAAGTTTATATGCGACAACCTCATGGTTATGAAGACAGGGAAGGTGAACTATGTCTGCAAATTGGACAAGGCATTGTATGGACTAAAACAAGCACCGAGAGCATGGTATTCTCGGTTAAGGTCTCAACTTATCCAATATGGATTTACTGCATCCAAGTCTGATACATCATTATTCATATATCACAAGTCCAATGTCACCATATACATGTTGATCTGTGTGGATGATATTAAAGTTGCCATTTCTTCTTCTGCTACGATAGATGCTTTGCTGAAGGATCTCAGTTTTCCCTAAAGGATCTACGTGATCTTCAAACTTCTTGGGCATTGAAGTTCACCGAGTTGATGATGGCATAGTACTTAATCAGGCAAAATATGCTCAGGATGTTGTTGGTCTAGTTGGCATGACACATTGTTCAGGATCACCCACATCGTTATCTTCTGAGAAGATAACAGCAAGAGAGGGAGATTTGTTGGGTCCTGAGGATAGCACTAATTATCGCAGTATAGTAGGCGCACTACAGTATTTGACTCTTACACGTCCTGATATTTCATATGTTGTTAACAAAGTGTGTCAGTATCTGCATGCTCCCACTACTGTACATTGGACTTCTGCAGAGCGTATATTGAGATATGTGAAGCATACACTCAGCATGAGACTCGCATTCATGAAGTCTAATTCCACATTGGTCAGTGCCTTCTCAAATGCAGATTGGGTTGGTTGCATAGATGATCGTCGATCGACTGAAGGCTTTGCTGTGTTTTTTTTTTGGACCAAACTTGATTTTTTGGAGCTGTTTCTAGGTCTAGTACAGAGGCAGAGTACAAATCTGTGGCCAATGCAACAGCTGAGAAAATCTGGGTACAGTCTCTTCTTGAAGAACTTGGAATCAAGTTGAGTCAGCCGCCATGCTTATGGTGTGACAATTTGGGAGCTACATATTTGTCAGCAAATCCACTGTTTCATGCAAGAGCCAAACACATTGAGATAGATTTTCACTTCATCAGAGAAAGAGTGTTGAAGAAACAACTCGAGATACGGTTTATTCCATCAAAAGATCAAGTTGCTGATGGGTTTACAAACCACTTCCTGTAAGAAACTTTGAGGAGTTTAGGTTTAATCTCAACTTAACAAAGTTGTGATTAAGGGAGGGTGTTAAAGATAGAAACTAGAGTCGGTTGTATTGTCATACGTACACATTATGTACTCTTTCCTATCCCCTCGATGTATTCTCCATGTACTCCTATATAAAGAGAAACTCGTACAGAGGCTCGGGTATCCGAGTAGACTCTCTACCTGGTCGTTTTACACTTCGTTGCTAATCTCCTGAGGCAGGAGGTGGAGCATGTGGAGGAGTTTGAGACAGACATCTCTGCTAATAAGCTCTGCTCGAGCTTCGCTGCTCTGATGCTTCGACACGAAACCAGGCAGTCGTCATCGAGCTTCCCGTTTCTCTCGGCCGACCGTGGTGGCGAGGGAGGAAGCAAGCTGAGCCCGGCTGCAAGCTCAAGGTACAAGCGATGCTGCCTTCTTCCTGGAGGCCTCAAAGTCTTCTTCTTCCTCTCGGCCGGCCGTGGTGGCGGTAAGAGTATGGAGAGTGTTTCTTTGCTTCTGGATCAACAAGGCGGTGGGGTGGTCAAGTGCTAACTCCAGCAAGCGCTCGGGAAGTGATTGTTTTCGCGGAGTTCCCAAGCGACGGCTGTTGTGCGTCGTTGCTATCTACGGCAAATGGAGCCACTCCAATCTTGGGCATGATGGTGGCCCGAGATTTTTATTCCTCCAGGACGTTGTGCCGATGCGGAGGATCTTCTCCAGCCTCGGCAAGGGATCCACGGCCGGCGTTGCACCTAGTGGCTTGTTCCCCGGTGGCAGGGCAAGCACCCGAGCCTCGAGGTCTCGCAGATGTGGTGGAGAAGACAAGGGACCTGATTGTGTTTTTACTCTTTCTCCCAATGTATTTCTTGTAAAAGTATTAGCCTTATGTTCTATACCCCTATATCTTAGGGATTGTGCTATAAATTTGTACCCACCGGTGGATTAATGAAGCTTCCAGGGCCTTCGGGGCCCTACCCGTTAAAAAAATACTCGGACTTAAGCCTTGATTTATTTGGACATAACGAACACAAACTTGTAATCAGAAAACATGTAGTTGATTAGAAGAGTAGGACAATGTACATGGTTGTTAAGTTGCAGATGCAGGGGGTTGATGATAACATTGGTGTAGACCGGTCGAAAATGGTGGCGATGGAGATGGCGGTGTGCGTCACCGCCCAACTTAGATGGTAGACGACTCGTGACGAGGAACACAAGCAGTCAAGCGGGAGTGATGGCGTGTATTTCACACGTTCGTTGGGCAACCCCAAGAGGAAGGTATGATGCGCACAGCAGCAAGTTTTCCCTCAGAAAGAAACCAAGGTTTATCGAACCAGGAGGAGCCAAGAAGCACGTTGAAGGTTGATGGCGGCGGGATGTAGTGCGGCGCAACACCGGAGATTCCGGCGCCAACGTGGAACCTGCACAACACAACCAAAGTACTTTGCCCCAACGAAACAGTGAGGTTGTCAATCTCACCGGCTTGTCTGTAACAAAGGATTAACCGTATTGTGTGGAAGATGATTGTTTGCGAGAGAAAATAGTAAAAACAAGTATTGCAGCAGATTTGTATTTCAGTATTAAAGAATGGACCGGGGTCCACAGTTCACTAGAGGTGTCTCTCCCATAAGATAAAAGCATGTTGGGTGAACAAATTACGGTCGGGCAATTGACAAATAGAGAGAGCATAACAATGCACATACATGACATGATAAGTATAGTGAGATTTAATTGGGCATTACGACAAAGTACATAGACCGCCATCCAAGCTGCATCTATGCCTAAAAAGTCCACCTTCAGGTTATCATCCGAACCCCCTCCAGTATTAAGTTGCTAACAACGGACAATTGCATTAAGTATGGTGCGTAATGTAATCAACAACTACATCCTCGGACATAGCGCCAATGTTTTATCCCTAGTGGCAACGACGACAACACAACCTTAGAACTTTCATCACATCGTCCCGGTGTCAATGCAGGCATGAACCCACTATCGAGCATAAGTACTCCCTCTTGGAGTTAAAAGTAAAAACTTGGCCAGAGCCTCCGATACGTCTCCAACGTATCGATAATTTCTTGTGTTCCATGCCACATTATTGATGTTATCTACATGTTTTATGCACACTTTATGTCATATTCGTGCATTTTCCGGAACTAACCTATTAACAAGATGCCGAAGTGCCGATTCTGTTTTCTGCTGTTTTTGGTTTCAGAAATCCTAGTAAAGAAATATTCTCGGAATTGGACGAAATAAAAGCCCAGAGGCCTATTTTCTCACGAAGCTTCCGGAAGTCCGAAGGAGAGACGAAGAGGGGCCACGGGGCGCCAAACCCTAGGGCGGCGCGGCCCCCCTTGGCCGCGCCGGCCTGTGGTGTGGGCCCCCTGTGCCGCCTCTTGACTTGCCCTTCCGCCTACAAATAGCCTCCGTGACGAAACCCCCGGTACCGAGAGCCACGATACGGAAAACATTACGAGACGCCGTCGCCGCCGATCCCATCTCGGGGGATCTCGGAGATCGCCTCCGGCACCCTGCCGGAGAGGGGATTCATCTCCCGGAGGACTCTACACCGCCATGGTCGCCTCCGGAGTGATGAGTGAGTAGTCTACCCCTGGACTATGGGTCCATAGCAGTAGCTAGATGGTTGTCTTCTCCCCATTGTGCTATCATTGTCGGATCTTGTGAGCTGCCTATCATGATCAAGATCATCTATATGTAATTCTATATGTTGCGTTTGTTGGGATCCGATGAATAGAGAATACTTGTTATGTTGATTATCAAAGTTATGCTTATGTGTTGTTTATGATCTTGCATGCTCTCCGTTATTAGTAGATGCTCCGGCCAAGTAGATGCTTTTAACTCCAAGAGGGAGTACTTATGCTCGATAGTGGGTTCATGCCCGCATTGACACCGGGACGAGTGACAGAAAGTTCTAAGGTTGTGTTGTGCTGTTGCCACTAGGGATAAAACATTGATGCTATGTCTAAGGATGTAGTTGTTGATTACATTACGCACCATACTTAATGCAATTGTCTGTTGTTTTGCAACTTAATACTGGAGGGGGTCGGATGATAACCTGAAGGTGGACTTTTTAGGCATAGATGCAGTTGGATGGCGGTCTATGTACTTTGTCGTAATGCCCAATTAAATCTCACTATACTCATCATGATATGTATGTGCATTGTCATGCTCTCTTTATTTGTCAATTGCCCAACTGTAATTTGTTCACCCAACATGCTGTTCGTCTTATGGGAGAGACACCTCTAGTGAACCGTGGACCCCGGTCCAATTCTCTTTACTGAAATACAATCTACTGCAATACTTGTTTCTACTATTTTCTCTGCAAACAATCATCTTCCACACAATACGGTTAATCCTTTGTTACAGCAAGCCGGTGAGATTGACAACCTCACTGTTTCGTTGGGGCAAAGTAGCTTGGTTGTGTTGTGCAGGTTCCACGTTGGCGCCGGAATCTCTGGTGTTGCGCCGCACTACATCCCGCCGCCATCAACCTTCAACGTGCTTCTTGGCTCCTCCTGGTTCGATAAACCTTGGTTTCTTTCGAGGGAAAACTTGCTGCTGTGCGCATCATACCTTCCTCTTGGGGTTGCCCAACGAACGTGTGAAATACACGCCATCAAGCTCTTTTTCCGGCGCCGTTGCCGGGGAGATCAAGACACGCTGCAAGGGAGTCTCCACTTCTCAATCTCTTTACTTTGTTTTTGTCTTGCTTTATTTTATTTACTACTTTGTTTGCTGCACTAAATCAAAATACAAAAAAAATTAGTTGCTAGTTCTACTTTATTTGCTATCTTGTTTGCTATATCGAAAACACAAAAAAATTAGTTTACCTGCATTCACTTTACTCAATTCATCATGTTTCCTTTTAATTTTACCACAAAGAACATACCGGTAGGACGTGGGTCTATAGTCGGGAGAAATAATATAGAAGAATTCTTCAACCATGTTAGTACCATTGAAAATTTTGAAGATAGACACTTGATAGATCTTGCGCCTACTTATGAAATTGCTGCTGCGCATTTAGTTCGCTTGTTGGAAACTAAATTTGTTAATCTTAATCCTATAATCCAACACATGTTTTTCACGCTTGGTGATATGGAAGAAGGGGAAAAGAAAGATTTTGTATTAGAAACCCTTCTTAGAGAATTTGGTGGTCTAGCAAGAGAAGCTAGAAAGGTGTTTGCTAAATTTAATATGCTTGGTTCTCCTACTAATTTTGTTAGTCTCCTTGAAAAGATGGATATGGATAGAATAAGATACACTAATAATATTGATGATGGAGGGGAGATCAAAGCACCAATACCATGTAAGCTCCTAGCTATGAATGATGCACTAGAAAATAACTATGCTTGGCTTGTTCCTGAAAATTTGTTTGATAAGAGTAGCACACCTAAGACTAATGAAAAGGGAGATGCTAAAACTTATGTATCTAATATAATATGCCTAGTTGAGAAAACTCCACACCTCGCTGAGAATGCACCACCCTTCGATAATACTTGATACACACTTTCTGCGCCTAGCTGAAAGGCGTTAAAGAAAAGCGCTTATGGGAGACAACCCATGTTTTTACCTACAGTACTTTGTTTTTATTTTGTGTCTTGGAAGTTGTTTACTACTGTAGCAACCTCTCCTTATCTTAGTTTTGAGTTTTGTTGTGCCAAGTTAAGCCGTTGATAGAAAAGTAAGTACTAGATTTGGATTACTGCGCAGTTCCAGATTTCTTTGCTGTCACGAATCTGAGCCCACTGCCCTGCAGGAAGCTCAGAAAATTATGCCAATTTACGTGCATGATCCTCAGATATGTACGCAACTTTCATTCAATTTGAGCATTTTCATTTGAGCAAGTCTGGTGCCATTTTAAAATTCGTCAATACGAACTGTTCTGTTTTGACAGATTCTGCCTTTTATTTCGCATTGCCTCTTTCGCTATGTTGGATGAATTTCTTTGATCCACTAATGTCCAGTAGCATTATGCAATGTCCAGAAGTGTTAAGAATGAGTGTGTCACCTCTGAATATGTCAATTTATATTGTGCACTAACCCTCTAATGAGTTGTTTCGAGTTTGGTGTGGAGGAAGTTTTCAAGGATCAAGAGAGGAGTATGATGCAACATGATCAAGGAGAGTGAAAGCTCTAAGCTTGGGGATGCACCCGGTGGTTCACCCCTGCATATATCAAGAAGACTCAAGCGTCTAAGCTTGGGGATGCCCAAGGCATCCCCTTCTTCATCAACAAATTATCAGGTTCCTCCCCTGAAACTACATTTTTATTCGGCCACATCTTATGTGCTTTTTCTTGGAGCGTCGTTTTGTTTTTGTTTTTGTTTTGTTTGAATAAAATGGATCCTAGCATTCACTTTATGGGAGAGATACACACTCCGCTGTAGCTTATGGACAAATATGTCCTTGGTTTCTACTCATAGTATTCATGGCGAAGTTTCTCCTTCGTTAAATTGTTATATGGTTGGAATTGGAAAATGATACATGTAGTAATTGCTATAAATGTTTTGGGTAATGTGATACTTGGCAATTGTTGTGCTCATGTTTAAGCTCTTGCATCATATGCTTTGCACCCATTAATGAAGAAATACATAGAGCATGCTAAAATTTGGTTTGCATATTTGGTTTCTCTAAGGTCTAGATAATTTCTAGTTTTGAGTTTGAACAACAAGGAAGACGATATAGAGTATTATAATGCTTTCAATATGTCTTTTATGTGAGTTTTGCTGTACTAGTTCATCCTTGTGTTTGCCTCAAATAACCTTGCTAGCCTAAACCTTGTATCGAGAGGGAATACTTCTCATGCATCCAAAATACTTGAGCCAACCACTATGCCATTTGTGTCCACCATACCTACCTATACTACATGATATTTTCCCGCCATTCCAAAGTAAATTGCTTGAGTGCTACCTTTAAAATTCCATCATTCACCTTTGCAATATATAGCTCATGGGACAAATAGCTTAAAAACTATTGTGGTATTGAATATGTAATTATGCACTTTATCTCTTATTAAGTTGCTTGTTGTGCGATAACCATGTTTATCGGGGAACGCCATCAACTCATTGTTGAATTTCATGTGAGTTGCTATGCATGTTCGTCTTGTCGGAAGTAAGGGCGATCTACACTGAGTTGAATGGTTTGAGCATGCATATTGTGAGAGAAGAACATTGGGCCGCTAACTAAAGCCATGTTCCATGGTGGAAGTTTCAGTTTTGGACAAACATCCTCAAATCTCTAATGAGAAAAGAATTAATTGTTGTTGAATGCTTAAAGCATTAAAAGAGGAGTCCATTATCTCGTTGTCTATGTTGTCCCGGTATGGATGTCTAAGTTGAGAATAATCAAAAGCGAGAAATCCAAATGCGAGCTTTCTCCTTAGACCTTTGTACGAGCGGCATAGAGGTACCCCTTTGTGATACTTGGTTAAAGCATATGTATTGCGGTGATAATCCAGGTAGTCCAAGCTAATTAGGACAAGGTGCGAGCACTATTAGTACACTATGCATGAGGCTTGCAACTTATAAGATATAATTTACATGATGCATATGCTTTATTACTACCGTTGACAAAATTGTTTCATGTTTTCAAAATCAAAGCTCTAGCACAAATATAGCAATCGATGCTTTTCCTCTATGAGGACCATTCTTTTACTTTCAATGTTGAGTCAGTTCACCTATTTCTCTCCACCTCAAGAAGCAAACACTTGTGTGAACTGTGCATTGATTCTTACATACTTGCTTATTGCACTTATTATATTACTCTATGTTGACAATATCCATGAGATATACATGTTACAAGTTGAAAGCAACCGCTGAAACTTAATCTTCTTTTGTGTTGCTTCAATACCTTTACTTTGAATTATTGCTTTATGAGTTAACTCTTATGCAAGACTTATTGATGCTTGTCTTGAAATGCTATTCATGAAAAGTCTTTGCTTTATGATTCACTTGTTTACTCATGTCATACACATTGTTTTGATCGCTGCATTCTCTACATATGCTTTACAAATAGTATGATCAAGTTTATGATGGCATGTCACTCCGTAAATTATCTTTGTTATCGTTTTACCTCGCTCGGGACGAGCAGTAACTAAGCTTGGGGATGCTGATACGTCTCCAACGTATCGATAATTTCTTGTGTTCCATGCCACATTATTGATGTTATCTACATGTTTTATGCACACTTTATGTCATATTCGTGCATTTTCCGGAACTAACCTATTAACAAGATGCCGAAGTGCCGCTGTCGTTTTCTGCTGTTTTTGGTTTCGTAAATCCTAGTAAAGAAATATTCTCGGAATTGGACGAAATAAAAGCCCGGAGGCCTATTTTCTCACGAAGCTTCCGGAAGTCCGAAGGAGAGACGAAGAGGGGCCACAGGGGCGCCAAACCCTAGGGCGGCGCGGCCCCCCTTGGCCGCGCCGGCCGTGGTGTGGGCCCCCGTGCCGCCTCTTGACTTGCCCTTCCGCCTACAAATAGCCTCCGTGACGAAACCCCCAGCACCGAGAGCCACGATACGGAAAACATTACTGAGACGCCGTCGCCGCCGATCCCATCTCGGGGGATCCTGGAGATCGCCTCCGGCACCCTGCCGGAGAGGGGATTCATCTCCCGGAGGACTCTACACCGCCATGGTCGCCTCCGGAGTGATGAGTGAGTAGTCTACCCCTGGACTATGGGTCCATAGCAGTAGCTAGATGGTTGTCTTCTCCCCATTGTGCTATCATTGTCGGATCTTGTGAGCTGCCTATCATGATCAAGATCATCTATATGTAATTCTATATGTTGCGTTTGTTGGGATCCGATGAATAGAGAATACTTGTTATGTTGATTATCAAAGTTATGCTTATGTGTTGTTTATGATCTTGCATGCTCTCCGTTATTAGTAGATGCTCCGGCCAAGTAGATGCTTTTAACTCCAAGAGGGAGTACTTATGCTCGATAGTGGGTTCATGCCTGCATTGACACTCAGGACAAGTGATGAAAGTTCTAAGGTTGTGTTGTGCTGTTGCCACTAGGGATAAAACATTGATGCTATGTCTAAGGATGTAGTTGTTGATTACATTACGCACCATACTTAATGCAATTGTCTGTTGTTTTGCAACTGGAGGGGGTTCGGATGATAACCTGAAGGTGGACTTTTTAGGCATAGATGCAGTTGGATGGCGGTCTATGTACTTTGTCGTAATGCCCAATTAAATCTCACTATACTCATCATGATATGTATGTGCATTGCCATGCTCTCTTTATTTGTCAATTGCCCAACTCGTAATTTGTTCACCCAACATGCTGTTCGTCTTATGGGAGAGACACCTCTAGTGAACTGTGGACCCCGGTCCAATTCTCTTTACTCGAAATACAATCTATCGCAATACTTGTTTCTACTATTTTCTCTCGCAAACAATCATCTTCCACACAATACGGTTAATCCTTTGTTACAGACAAGCTCGGTGAGATTGACAACCTCACCGTTTCGTTGGGGCAAAGTAGCTTGGTTGTGTTGTGCAGGTTCCACGTTGGCGCCGGAATCTCCGGTGTTGCGCCGCACTACATCCCGCCGCCATCAACCTTCAACGTGCTTCTTGGCTCCTCCTGGTTCGATAAACCTTGGTTTCTTTCTGAGGGAAAACTTGCTGCTGTGCGCATCATACCTTCCTCTTGGGGTTGCCCAACGAACGTGTGAAATACACGCCATCAGCCTCTACTAGTAACGGAGAGCATGCAAGATCATAAACAACACATATGTAATAACTTGATAATTAACATGACATGGTATTCTCTATCCATCGGATCCCGACAAACACAACATAGAGTATTACAGATAGATGATCTTGATCATGTTAGGCAGCTCACAAGATCCAACAATGAAGCACAATGAGGAGAAGACAACCATCTAGCTACTGCTATGGACCCATAGTCCAGGGGTGAACTACTCACTCATCACTCCGGAGGCGACCATGGCGGTGTAGAGTCCTCCGGGAGATGAATCCCCTCTCCGGCAGGGTGCCGGAGGAGATCTCCAGGATCCCCCGAGATGGGATCGGCGGCGGCGGCGTCTCGCAAGGTTTTCCGTATCGTGGTTTTTCGCATCGGGGTTTCGCGACGGAGGCTTTAAGTAGGCGGAAGGGCAGCAGTCGGGGCCGACGAGGGGGCCACACCATAGGGCGGCGCGGGCCCCCCGGGCCGCGCCGCCACGTGGTGTCGCCACCTCGTGGCCCCACTTCGAATGTTCTCCGGTCTTCCGGAAGCTCCGTAGAAAAATAGGACCCCGGGTCTTCGTTTCGTCCAATTCCGAGAATATTTCGTTACTAGGATTTCGAAACCAAAAACAGCAGTAAAACAGGAACCGGCACTTCGGCATCTTGTTAATAGGTTAGTTCCGAAAAATGCATGAATATGACATAAAGTGTGCATAAAACATGTAGGTATCATCAATAATATGGCATAGAACATAAGAAATTATCGATACGCTCGGAGACGTATCAAGCATCCCCAAGCTTAGTTCTCGCTCGTCCCGAGCAGGTAAAACGATAACAAAGATAATTTCTGAAGTGATATGCCATCATAACTTTGATCATACTATTTGTAAACATATGTAGTGAATGCAGCGATCAAAACAATGGTGATGACATGAGTAAACAAGTGAATCATATAGCAAAGACTTTTCATGAATAGTACTTCAAGACAAGTATTAATAAGTCTTGCATAAGAGTTAACTCATAAAGCAATAAATCAAAGTAAAGGTATTGAAGCAACACAAAGGAAGATTAAGTTTCAGCGGTTGCTTTCAACTTGTAACATGTATATCTCATGGATAATTGTCAACATAGAGTAATATAACAAGTACAATATGCAAGTATGTAGGAATCAACGCACAGTTCACACAAGTGTTTGCTTCTTGAGGTGGAGAGAAATAGGTGAACTGACTCAACATAAAAGTAAAGAGAATGGTCCTTCAAAGAGGAAAGCATCGATTGCTATATTTGTGCTAGAGCTTTTATTTTGAAAACATGAAACAATTTTGTCAACGGTAGTAATAAAGCATATGAGTTATGTACATTATATCTTACAAGTTGCAAGTCTCATGCATAGTATACTAATAGTGCCCGCACCTTGTCCTAATTAACTTGGACTACCGGATCTTTGCAATGCACATGTTTTAACCAAGTGTCACAATGGGGTACCTCCATGCCGCCTGTACAAAGGTCTAAGGAGAAAGCTCGCATTTTGGATTTCTCGCTTTTGATTATTCTCAACTTAGACATCCATACCGGGACAACATGGACAACAGATAATGGACTCCTCTTTAATGCATAAGCATGTGGCAACAATTATTATTCTCATATGAGATTGAGGATATATGTCCAAACTGAAACTTCCACCATGATTCATGGCTTTAGTTAGCGGCCCAAAGTTCTTCTCTAACAACATGCATGCTCCAACCATAAAGGTGGTAGATCTCTCTTACTTCAGACAAGACGGACATGCATAGCAACTCACATGATATTCAACAAAGAATAGTTGATGGCGTCCCCGTAAGCATGGTTATCGCACAACAAGCAACTTAATAAGAGATAAAGTGCATAAGTACATATTCAATACCACAATAGTTTTTAAGCTATTTGTCCCATGAGCTATATATTGCAAAGGTGAATGATGGAATTTTAAAGGTAGCACTCAAGCAATTTACTTTGGAATGGCGGATAAATACCATGTAGTAGGTAGGTATGGTGGACACAAATGGCATAGTGGTTGGCTCAAGTATTTTGGATGCATGAGAAGTATTCCCTCTCGATACAAGGTTTAGGCTAGCAAGGTTATTTGAAACAAACACAAGGATGAACGGTACAGACAAAACTCACATAAAAGACATATGGTAAACATTATAAGACTCCATACCGTCTTCCTTGTTGTTCAAAACTCAATACTAGATGTTATCTAGACTCTAGAGAAACCAAATATGCAAACCAAATTAGCAAGCTCTAAGTATTTCTTCATTAATGGGTGCAAAGTATATGATGCAAGAGCTTAAAAATGAGCACAACAATTGCCAAGTATCAAATTATCCAAAACATTATAGCAATTTACTACATGTATCATTTTCCAATTCCAACCATATAACAATTTAACGAAGATAAAACTTCGCCATGAATACTATGAGTAGAGCCTAAGGACATATTTGTCCATATGCTACAGCGGAGCGTGTCTCTCTCCCATAAGGTGAATGCTAGGATCCATTTTATTCAAACAAAACAAAAAACAAAAACAAACCGACGCTCCAAGCAAAGTGCATAAGATGTGACGGAATAAAAATATAGTTTCAGGGGAGGAACCTGATAATGTTGTCGATGAAGAAGGGGATGCCTTGGGCATCCCCAAGCTTAGACGCTTGATTCTTCTTAGAATATGCAGGGGTGAACCACCGGGGCATCCCCAAGCTTAGAGCTTTCACTCTCCTTGATCATATTGCATCATACTCCTCTCTTGATCCTTGAAAACTTCCTCCACACCAAACTCGAAACAACTCATTAGAGGGTTAGTGCATAATAAAAATTCACATGTTCAGAGGTGACACAATCATTCTTAACACTTCTGGACATTGCATAAAGCTACTGGACATTAGTGGATCAAAGAAATTCATCCAACATAGCAAAAGAGGCAATGCGAAATAAAAGACAGAATCTGTCAAAACAGAACAGTCCGTAAAGATGGATTTTATTAGGCCACCAGACTTGCTCAAACGAAAATGCTTAAATTGAATGAAAGTTGCGTACATATCTGAGGATCATGCTCATAAATTGGCGTAATTTTCTGAGCTACCTACAGGGAGGTAGACCCAGATTCGTGACAGCAAAGAAATCTGGAACTGCGCAGTAATCCAAATCTAGTACTTACTTTTCTATCAAAGACTTTACTTGGCACAACAAAACATAAAACTAAGATAAGGAGAGGTTGCTACAGTAGTAAACAACTTCCAAGACACAAATATAAAACAAAAATACTGGAGTAAAAACATGGGTTGTCTCCCATAAGCGCTTTTCTTTAACGCCTTTCAGCCTAGGCGCGAAAGTGTAACTCAAGTAACATCGAGAGATGAAGCATCAACATCATAATTTGTTCTAATAATAGAATCATAAGGTAACTTCATTCTCTTCCTAGGGAAGTGTTCCATACCTTTCTTGAGAGGAAATTGATATTTAATATTACCTTCCTTCATATCAATAGTAGCACCAACGGTTCGAAGAAAAGGTCTTCCCAATATAATGGGGCAAGATGCATTGCATTCAATATCCAAGACAACAAAATCAACGGGGACAAGGTTATTGTTAACCATAACATGAACATTATCAACTCTCCCCAAAGGTTTCTTTTTAGCATTATCAGCGAGATTAACATCCAAATAACAATTCTTCAATGGTGGCAAGTCAAGCATATCATAGACTTTTTTAGGCATAACGTAAATACTTGCACCAAGATCACACAAGGCATTACAATCAAAATCTTTGACTCTCATTTTAATGATGGGCTCCCAACCATCCTCTAGCTTTCTAGGAATAGAAGTTTCAAGTTTTAGTTTCTCTTCTCTAGCTTTTATGAGAGCATTTGTAATATGTTTTGTGAAAGCCAAATTTATAGCACTAGCATTGGGACTTTTAGCAAGTTTTTGTAAGAACTTTATAACTTCAGAGATATGGCAATCATCAAAATCTAAATCATTACAATCTAAAGCAATGGGATTATCATCCCCAAGGTTGGAAACAATTTCAGCAGTTTTATCACAAGCAGTTTCAGCAGTTTTAGCAGTTTCAGGTAATTTTGCGCGCTTTGCACTAGGAGTAGAAGCATTGCTAACACCAATTATTTTACCATTGATAGTAGGTGGTGCAGCAACATATGAATCATTAGCATTGCTAGTGGTGGTAATAGTCCAAACTTTAGCTACATTTTCCTTTTTAGCTAGTTTTTCATTTTCTTCTCTATCCCACCTAGCACGCAGTTCAGCCATTAATCTTATATTCTCATTAATTCTAACTTGGATGGCATTTGCTGTAGTAACAATTTTATTTTCAATATCTCTATTAGGCATAACTTTCGATTTCAAAAGATCAACATAAGAGGCAAGACTATCAACTCTAGAAACAAGAATATCAATTTTATTGAGCTTTTCCTCAACAGATTTGTTAAAAGAAGTTTGTGTACTAATAAATTCTTTAAGCATGGCTTCAAGTCCAGGGGGTGTATTCCTATTATTGTTGTAAGAATTCCCATAAGAATTAGCATAACTGTTACCATTATTATAAGGATATGGCCTATAGTTATTACTAGAATTGTTCCGATAAGCATTGTTGTTGAAATTATTATTTTTAATGAAGTTTACATCAACATGTTCTTCTTGGGCAACCAATGAAGCTAATGGAACATTATTAGGATCAACATTAGTCCTATCATTCGCAAGCATAGACATAATAGCATCAACCTTATCATTCAAGGAAGAGGATTCTTCAATAGAATTTACCTTTTTACCTTGTGGAGCTCTTTCCGTGTGCCATTCAGAGTAATTAACCATCATATTATCAAGGAGCTTTGTTGCTTCACCAAGAGTGATGGACATAAAGGTACCTCCAGAGCAGCTGAATCCAATAAATTCCGCGAAGAAAAATTTAGTCCTGCATAGAAGGTTTGGATGATCATCCAAGTAGTCGATCCATGGGTTGGGCAATTTTTAACTAGAGATTTCATTCTTTCCCAAGCTTGAGCAACATGTTCATTATCCAATTGTTTAAAATTCATTATGCTACTCCTCAAAGATATAGTTTTAGCAGGGGGATAATATCTACCAATAAAAGCATCCTTGCATTTAGTCCATGAATCAATACTATTCTTAGGCAGAGATAGCAACCAATCTTTAGCTCTTCCTCTTAATGAGAAAGGGAACAATTTTAATTTTATAATGTCACCATCTACATCTTTATACTTTTGCATTTCACATAGTTCAACAAAATTATTGAGATGGGCAGCAGCATCATCAGAACTAACACCAGAAAATTGCTCTCGCATAACAAGATTAAGTAAAGCAGGTTTAATTTCAAAGAATTCTGCCGTAGTAGCAGGTGGAGCCAAGAAGCACGTTGAAGGTTGATGGCGGCGGGATGTAGTGCGGCGCAACACCAGAGATTCCGGCGCCAACGTGGAACCTGCACAACACAACCAAAGTACTTTGCCCCAACGAAACAGTGTGAGGTTGTCAATCTCACCGGCTTGCTGTAACAAAGGATTAACCGTATTGTGTGGAAGATGATTGTTTGCAGAGAAAATAGTAAAAACAAGTATTGCAGCAGATTTGTATTTCAGTATTAAAGAATGGACCGGGGTCCACAGCTCACTAGAGGTGTCTCTCCCATAAGATAAAAGCATGTTGGGTGAACAAATTACAGTCGGGCAATTGACAAATAGAGAGAGCATAACAATGCACATACATGACATGATAAGTATAGTGAGATTTAATTGGGTATTACGACAAAGTACATAGACCGCCATCCAACTGCATCTATGCCTAAAAAGTCCACCTTCAGGTTATCATCCGAACCCCTCCAGTATTAAGTTGCTAACAACGGACAATTGCATTAAGTATGGTGCGTAATGTAATCAACAACTACATCCTCGGACATAGCGCCAATGTTTTATCCCTAGTGGCAACAAGCACAACACAACCTTAGAACTTTCCGTCACTCGTCCCGGGTGTCAATGCAGGCATGAACCCACTATCGAGCATAAGTACTCCCTCTTGGAGTTAAAAGTAAAAAACTTGGCCAGAGCCTCTACTAGTAACGGAGAGCATGCAAGATCATAAACAACACATATGTAATAACTTGATAATTAACATGACATGGTATTCTCTATCCATCGGATCCCGACAAACACAACATAGAGTATTACGAGATAGATGATCTTGATCATGTTAGGCAGCTCACAAGATCCAACAATGAAGCACAATGAGGAGAAGACAACCATCTAGCTACCGCTATGGACCCATAGTCCAGGGGTGAACTACTCACTCATCACTCCGGAGGCGACCATGGCGGTGTAGAGTCCTCCGGGAGATGAATCCCCTCTCCGGCAGGGTGCCGGAGGAGATCTCCAGGATCCCCCGAGATGGGATCGGCGGCGGCGGCGTCTCGCAAGGTTTTCCGTATCGTGGTTTTTCGCATCGGGGGTTTCGCGACGGAGGCTTTAAGTAGGCGGAAGGGCAGAGTCGGGGGCCGGACGAGGGGGCCACACCATAGGGCGGCGCGGGCCCCCCGGGCCGCGCCGCCACGTGGTGTCGCCACCTCGTGGCCCCACTTCGAATGTTCTCCGGTCTTCCGGAAGCTCCGTGGAAAAATAGGCCCCTGGGTCTTCGTTTCGTCCAATTCCGAGAATATTTCGTTACTAGGATTTCTGAAACCAAAAACAGCAGAAAACAGGAACTGGCACTTCGGCATCTTGCTAATAGGTTAGTTCCAGAAAATGCACGAATATGACATAAAGTGTGCATAAAACATGTAGGTATCATCAATAATATGGCATAGAACATAAGAAATTATCGATACGTCGGAGACGTATCAGGGAGCTTCCCAAATACCTAATTCGCTCAGATGGGGGCCTTCTCTACATTTGCCGGTGCAAGCTGGCACTCGGGATAGAGTAGATGGTGGTGCAAGAAATGAGAGGAGGCACAACCCTAACTCGGACTGGTGTGTCCTTGGTCGTGGCCCATAGGTTGTTTATAGGAGAACCGAGAGTCTCGCGTCGCGACCATGATCTAAACTAATTAGGTTTAGAACTCATAAACTTAAAGGCTAGGAAACCAAAAATCCAAATGGCAAAAGGAGAATGCGCCCCTGCAAGGCCATAGATAGAGGTGGGACCTGAAAGTTTTCAAACTCTAGGCAAGCCAAAGTGAGAGTTAAGTTTTTTGCATACATATAACCTTATAAATATCACATAGGGAAATTTCCACATATAAATAGGAACACAATAGATAAAAAATATCACATGAAAATGTCCATCGATACACAACGATGGACCACACAAGCTCAAATGTTCATCGGTACTAGGCACTATTGAATACTTACCCGTGACAACAGATAAAAACTTCAACATCAAGAGGTGGCATCTTTTAAATTTTATATTTTAATAATTGAGGTTGCACTATATAGGTCATGGAAGCTTTGAAACACTCGTGTTGGCTTCGTCCCGACACTTTGCCTTTTTATTTGCATTTTCTTGTAACTTTTGTTGAAGTTTGAGCCTTGTCTTTGTCACCTTTATATTTCTATTTTTCTATCTCATACACAAAAACCCAAAAATGTTTCTCCTTTTATCCTTTAGTGTTTTTTCTTTCGGTGTTTCTAGTGCCATTTTTATGAACCCAATTCTTATTATGGGAAGGTTGAACCTCTCGAGTTTTGAAGAAACACATCATATGGAAGAAATATGTGAGCTCTGAACTTGAGGTATATAATGCCAATCCCATCTTTAAATTTGAAATCCTTATGCTAGATTAGTGGTAGTGTTAAGTATTATATTTGTGGAGGAGTGTCTTGACAGTTATAGTTATGCTTTTATCAACTTATATGACTGGTTTTAGTAGTTTTTATTTTATTTTATTTTAGAAAACCAAGTCTTACGTTTGAAACATATGCAAATTAAAATAGAACATGATAAGTCTCCCCCAAACGAAACAAAGTCATGCATTGTTGTAGTATATGGCCTCTCGGACACTATCCCTAACAACGGATAGATGGATATGCGTATAAGTTAGGTGTATAAGTTAGGTTTTCCCATAGTGGAGTATGGGGGATATTTTGCAAGACTTCACCAAGAAAGCCCTGTCAAGATGGGCATGATCGTCGTCATATAGCTCAAGTGGAATATGCACAAGTAAAATGTATGACCTTGATAGGTTTTCTCTTTTACCGATTTCATGGTGTTAGTGGGAATACCGAGTTATAGGATCGATAAGCGTACCATCAAGGGGAGCTCTCGAGTGAGTAACTTGATCATATCGCAGACGGGAAGTAGTAGTGCAAGCGGCAAAAAGTTCCCCAGCTCGGAGAACATGAAAAGCAATCAATCCCCTGCTCAAGGTGTATTCTGATAAGAACTTACGTCTGGCTAATATAGCGGGATGGCAAGTTCTTATTGTTGGCCAATTTCTAGGCCTCGATGATATGCCCAAGCCTGATGAACTAGCATGGAAATATGTCAGCGGGAAGCCTCTGGTCAAACCTCAGCAGATTCCACTCATACTAACACAAATGCGAAAATTGCATGAGTGGTACGAGGAAATCACGAAGGGAGATCGCAATTATCTCATGGTGGAAGTATGAAATGAGCATTACTACCGTGAAGACTCCATAGCTATTGAGCTTGAAGAATTGTTTCGGTTCTTTGATCTAGACGCCCTCGACAAATCTGTCGCTAGTTTCTATTGTTTGTAACTGATTTATTTTATAATTAAGTCTCTACCTCACCTCGTTCATTGCATGTATCCTCACTATATTCTTTTTTACGCCATTATGCAGATGGAAGAGTCTCGAATGTAGAAGAAAGTCAGTCTATGACATTGGGTTCATGACCCATATGTCGTTAATTGGACTATGATACAAAGTTATCCCAAAGACACATAGTCCAATTTGCTAAAAAAAATTGTGAAACAAAATACCTATGGGTACATATTATTTCCTTACAACTTCAAATGAGTGTTACTGTCTTGTACACATATTCTATTTTGCTTACTCGATTTTAAGTGTAATTATTGTGTTATGCATGCATGCACATATTCCACTATATTCTGCTAATCATTAGAGTTGTCTCTGGAAAAGTTTATATCATGGACACATTAGATAAAGACCCCGAGGAGTACAACATCGTGATTTACATGCTTAACAGGTAATTTCAATCATCGTCGCACTATATCGGCCTGTTTCGTTCATTTCCTGTACAAAGTAATTAATAACTTCTTTATTCATTTTCTTTTGTCGAGCAGTTGTTGGAAAGTGTTTATCGCAAAGGTGATCGGTCAATGGGCACCGTTGATGCGTTATGAAAGGATCGTGGTAAGTAGCTAGTACCAGCTAGCTCCTCTCATCGCTTTAATTCTTGCTTCAATGTATATATAAATATACCGTTATCATGTTTGATTATTCTTTGATTGAATTATATTCTCGTAAAGTGCGGGCGGCAGCCACACGGGACCAATTTATGTGCATACTACGTTCTCGAGTTCATCAACATGGCGATCGAGCGACGCGTAGATTACAAAAAAAATTGAGTACGTAAGAATATTCACAATTCTTTTTATGATGATTTGCTATATACACACAACTCATATATTCATATTTGATCGTATTCTTTTTAGATCGAAGTGGGGGAATGTCCTACCAAAGGCAGGCCTAGGACAAATTCAAGAGGAATTGTCGGAATTTTTTCTTACGGAGGTCATATCTGAAGCCGGAGAATACTATTACCCCTGTGCCTCCTTGTAATTTAATGATCTGCATGGAATAAAATAGATGCATCAACGTCGAGCTCCCATGTGTACCAATCGTTTATATATGTGTGTGATCGTAAGAGAAAATATGTTATATATATCCATCAACATGTGCAGTATGTAGTACTCTGCATCAACGTGTACAATATATATGTATTAGCGTAGAATATGTATAAATGAAAAAGAATTGAATGGAAATGGAAAACACAAAATACAGGGGATAGAACGCCAAACCCTGGTGTGGACTTTAGTCCCGGTTGGTGTCACCAACCGGGACTAAAGGTCCCCAAGCCTGAGTGTTCCGTCGCAGCCACGTGGATGGCCTTTACTCTTAGTTTGTTACCCTATCGGTGATAAAGGTGGGGGCTTTAATCCTGTTTTGGCAGTCTTGGTTGGGCAACCGGGACTAAAGGCCCTCCAAAACCGAGACAATAGGTCCGTTTTGTACTAGTGTCCTGCCAGACACCACGTTTGCATTTGAAAGTTTCACAAGCTACTGCATTAAGCAACACCTACCAGATTCCAAATTAAGCCATTTTACAATTTGATAAGGGGTGGCCCGATCTTCTCAGTAAGCAATGGTGGTGATGATGATCACGGGATGAACAATGCGGAGATAACTTGATGATTAAGTGGATGATAACTTGTATGACGCAACGAGATCTCTCGATTGGTCCCTGTCGCCAATGCAACAACTCTCAACCCTGCAAGATATTCACAACTCCACACACTTGCGCACGTAGCCGCCGACCACGAAGCGGTAGGTTGCAACCTTCTAATTTCCAATGGAACAGCAGATCACACAAGACTTTCAGAATTACACCAAATCAAGGCAATATGGTGTAGGGATTCAATAGAGTTGCAAAGCAATCAACTATGAACTAGGGTTTATCTTAAACGTGGTCTAAAGCTATTATGGGGGCGTTCTGGGCACTTATATAGGCGTTCAGGACGACCAGGGGTCGAAAAGATACAAAAATAACCGACCCAGATTGGGATCTAGTCGAGACAGACTTGGACTCGGCCTGGGGGCCGGTCGACCGGGCCTGGTGCCGGGTGCTAACCGGGTGTGGATATTGTCCTGCAGTACACCTCCTGGTTAGCATGAGCGTATCGTCCGGTTGGCGCCGGGGTGGATCCGGTGTGCCGCCCGGTTGGACCGAGCCAGAGACCGGGCATGGCGGCCGGTCTGACCGGATGCTGGGCCGGCCTGGACTGTGACGTCTCCTCTCGCGCATGCCTCCCGCTCCTCCCTCGCGCGTCCATGGGGTGTCTTCATGTCCAGCTCCATGTCCAGCTTCACGTCCATCTTCACGTCCAGCTGCTCCTCTCCTCCTCGTGCGATGCTTGCTCCCTCTTCATACCTGATCATACATAAGTAACAGGACTTAGGCAGTATAAAGTTCTCATCAATCAAAGTATCGTTTAGGAACAAATTCACTTGTATTTTAAGTAGCTTCGCACGAGCCCTTGTAATAGGTCCAATCCTAACTTCATTGGACTTGAGCTTCACAGCAGGTTCATCTTCATCTTGCAATAACGGAGGTAGTACACTAGTAGAAAAAGCCTCATCAGTGGCGCACCAAAAAATGATTCTGTGGCGCATGGGCGGTGCGCCACAGAATTCTCGCCACAAAAATAAGGTTTCTGTGGCGCACCTGCCCATGCGCCACAGAATTAAGGTTTCTGTGGCGCATTGGATGTGGTGCGCCACAAATTTTTTTTTGAAATTCAAAAAAAAAGGTAGTGGTGGGTGGGTGGGTGGGTGGGTGGGTGAAGGAGGAGGACGAATTTAGATCCGCCGATTTTTTTTATTTTTTTTTGAAATTTCGCTGGAAGGTAGCCGGAGGTGGGTGGGTGGGTGGGTGAAGGAGGAGGACGACCGGAGGAGGAGGAGGAGGAGGAGGAGGAGGTGGTGGTGGTGGTGGTGGTGGTGGTGGAGGTGATGGAGGTGGTGGTGGAGGTGGTGGTGGAGGAGGTGGTGGAGGAAGAGGAGGTGGTGGTGGTGGAGGAGGTGGTGGAGGAAGAGGAGGTGGTGGTGGAGGAGAAGGTGGTCGTCGCCAGAGTAGATCGCCGGAGTAGGAGGAGGCCGTCCGGAGGAGGAGGTCGCCGGAGTAGGAGGCCGGCCCCGGAGGAGGTGGTGGTGGTGGTGGAGGAGGAGGAGGCCGGCCGGAGGAGGTGGTGGTGGTGGTGGTGGTGGTGGAGGAGGAGGAGGAGGAGGAGGAGGAGGAGGAGAAGTGGAGGAGAAGTTTGCATCGAAATAGGTGAAGTGAGGAGAAGTGGAGGAGTAGTGAGGAGAAGTGGAGGAGGGCGGCAGAAAATTCAAATTTTGGACGTTAATTCTGTGGCGCATGGGCACTAGGTGCGCCACAGATTTTTTTTCTTTTTTTTTGTATTTTGCAGCAAAAAAAACTTTAACTGGCCGTAACTTTTTACTCATTTGGAATTTGGCGATTCTAAAAATTGTCCAACCGGGCAAGCCCCGGTGAATTCGGATGTAGAATTTTCGTGGGATCATTTTGATATATTGTGCGTCTTTGTTCGAGTTCGTATGCAACCAGAAATCCAGTTTGATGATTTTCCCACACAATTTTGCAAAAAAAGTCGAAATTTATGTTTGTTAATTTTCACTGGTAAAAGATGACATAATACATGGGCATCTTGATGGAATTTATTTTTTGTAATTTCTATCTATTTCTTTCATTTTTTACAGAGGTTAAAAAGGCGATCCACGGGGGGGGGGTGGAGTTGCGTGGGGAGTCAAAATAACTTATGTGGCGCATGGAACTCATGTGCGCCACAGAAATGTGTAGTTTCTGTGGCGCAACATCCCACGTGCGCCACAGAAATTGTTAATTCAGTGGCGCACCAGGACCAGTGCGCCACAGAATGTCTTATTTCTATGGCGCACGTGGTCCTGTGCGCCACAGAAGTAGTGAAACCAATGATTGGGGCTGGCCCCACCAAGTTTCTATGGCGCATGGATTGTTGGTGCGCCACAAAATTAAGCTATTTCTGTGGCGCACCATGTCTGGTGCGCCACAAAACAAATTTATGTGGCGCATTTTTGGGTGGTGCGCCACAGAACTAAGATCCAGCTATAAGGCTTTTCCTACTAGTGGTAGCGTAGTAGGGATGTCCTCATCATCTCCCCCCTTCAAAAGGCGTAGACCTTGACGCTCCAAGGTCTTCTCCGTCATATGGTGTCAAATCAGCCACATTGAAAGAATTGCTGACATCAAACTCATCAAGTGGAAGACCTATCGAGTATGCATTGTCATTGATCTTGGCAAGCACTTTGTAAGGACCAGCACCATGAGGAAGTAATTTAGACTTCCGCAGCTTCGGGAACCTATCCTTGCGAAAATGTACCCAGACCATATCACCATGCTTGAACAACATCTCCTTGCGCTTCTTGTTCATCCTTGCAGCATTGCTCTTGCCTTTCTTTTCTATCAACTCTTTAGTCTTCACATGAATCTTTCGCACAAAATCTGCCCTCTTTGATGCCTCCATATTAACTCTCTCATGTATGGGCAAAGGCAACAAGTCAAGTGGAGTAATGAGTTTGAAACCATACAACACCTCAAAGGGACACAACTCCGTGGTAGAATGTACCGCCCTGTTGTAAGCAAACTCCACATGCGGCAAACACTCTTCCCACTCCTTCAGGTTCTTCTTTATCATGGATCTCAACAGTTGTGACAAGGTTCGATTCACCACCTCAGTTTGACCATCAGTTTGGGGATGACAAGTAGTACAAAACAGTAGCTTTGTCCCCAGCTTTCCCCAAAGTGTCTTCCAAAAGTAGCTCATGAACTTCACATCACGATCAGAAACAATAGTCTTCGGGACTCCATGTAGACGTACAATCTCCCTGAAAAATAGGTTAGCAATATGCGACGCATCGTCGCTCTTGTGGCAGGCCATAAAGTGTGACATCTTAGAAAATCTATCCACTACCACAAATATTGAATCATGGCCTCTCTTAGTACGCGGCAAACTCAACACAAAATCCATACTTATATCCTCCCATGGTGTAGTAGGTGTCGTTAAAGGAGTATACAAACCGTGAGGCTTCAGCTTGGACTTGGACTTGTTGCAAGTAATGCACCTCTTCACATACCCGTCCACATCCCGCCTCATATTTGGCCAAATAGAAGTGATCAGCGAGCATGAGTAGCGTCTTCTCACGCCCAAAGTGACCCATCAAACCTCCAACATGTGATTCCTGCAATAAGAGCAAACGCACAGACGATTCTGGAACACATAGTTTGTTAGCTCTAAACAAGAATCCATCATGTATGTGATACTTCTCCCATGCTTTACCAATAGGACACAAGCGATATGTTTCAGCAAAATCATGATCAGTAGCATACAAATCACATAGTACTTCTAATCCAGAAATTTTAACATCAAGTTGAGTTAATAGCATATTCTTCCTAGATAGAGCATCAGCAACAATATTATATTTTCCCTCTTATGCTTAATAATGTATGGAAATAAATCAATGAACTTAGCCCACTTAGCAAGACGCCTATGCAAAGTAGATTAGGCTTTTAGATATTTCAAAACTTCATGATCAGAATGTATGATAAATTCTTTTGTCCATAAATAATGTTGCCAAACCTCAAGAACTCTAATTAAAGCATACAATTTTTTGTCATATATAGGATAGTTCAACTTAGCACCAGAAAGTTTCTCAGAAAAATATGCAATTGGGCGACCCTCTTGCATCAACACACCACCAATTCCAATACCACTAGCAACACATTCAATCTCAAATTGCTTAGTGAAATCAGGAAGTGCAAGCAACGGTGCAGAAGTTAACAATCTCTTTAGTTCATCAAAAGCATGATCTTGGGCAACGCCCCACTCAAATGCAACACCCTTTTAGTTAATTCATTCAAAGGTGCAGCAATAGTACTAAAATTGGGCACAAATCTTCTATAAAACCCAGCAAGACCATGAAAACTTCTTAGTTGACTCACATTCATGGGAGTAGGCCAATTTTGAATTGCTTCAATTTTAGACACATCTACTTATACTCCATGCTTAGAGACAACATAACCCAGAAATATGACCTTATCTTTGCAAAATGTGCACTTCTCAAGATTACCATAGAGTGTACTATCACGCAACACTTGCAAAACATGTCGAATATGTATAGTATGATCAGATTCATTGCGGTTGTAGATTAATATGTCATCAAAGTACACAACCACAAACTTGCCAATAAATTCACGCAAAACATGGTTCATCAGTCGCATGAAAGTGCTAGGTGCATTAGTCAAACCAAAAGGCACTACTAACCACTCATATAAACCAAATTTTGGTTTAAAGGCCGTTTTCCATTCATCCCCTTATTTCATCTTAATTTGATGATAACCACTACACAAATCAATTTTGGAGAAAACATCAGCACCACTCAATTCATCTAGCATATCCTCTAAACAGGGAATATGATGACGATATCGAATAGTAATATTGTTTATCGCTCTACAATGTACACACATGCGCCATGTACCATCTTTCTTAGAAACTAGAATATCAGGAACAGCACAAAGACTAAGGCTTATGCTGGCAAGGTATTAACTTGTCAATGTCTACAAGTAGTAGACTAGGGTTTCGTTGGATGTAGAGGGCAAGTAGATCTCGAAGGTTTCAGCCGGAAAGTACTCGACGATGTAAAAGCTAGGGTTTGAGAAACAATGATTCGATCCTTTCTTTGTCCCTCGACTCCCCCTTATATAGGAGTTGGAGCCGAGGGATTCGTGATACACAGGTTACAGAGTCCGGGAGGGTTTCTAACCCGTCCCGCAAGATTACAAATAATACTTCCTATTACAACTCTAGCTTTCCATAATAGTATCTTGGACTTCCGAATCTTCTTATCCTTCGGGTCGTGGGCCTTCAGTAAACCCCGGGTACCTTCTTCGGCAGGCCCATTGGGGATGCCTATGTCATATGCAGATATAACCTTTGTTGAGTAGCGCTTGTACTTGCTTCTGTATCTCCTTCGTCTCTTCGGGGTTCGTCCTATATGGCGCCCTGTTGGGCAGCGAGGCGTCGGGGATCAAATCAATTTGATGCTAAATACCACACTATGGTGGCAATCCTGCGGGCACCTCCTCCGGAAACACATCGCTGAATTCCTGGAAAACATTAGAAACACCAAGAGGAATAGGGGTCATGTCGTTAGAAACCAAAATCGTACCCCTGTACATGAGCACAAGAGGCATGGCTGTAGGATCCTCCCTAAATTCTCCCATATCTTCTTTGGTGGCTAATAAGACTAAGGAATTCACTCTCTCACTTTTCGTTATATCACTCACGATATTACAATTCTCTCGCCTATCTATAGATGCATCCTCCAAGTTTACTTCAACTTTCTGACGAGATTCATTGCCAATTTGCTGTGGGGACATAGGCTGTAAGTTGATTTTCTTGCCCTTGAACTCCAAGTGATATGTATTGGCACGACCATTGTGTTGCACAGAACGGTCATAGAGCCATGGCCGGCCCAATAGTAGGTGACACATCGTCATAGGAACCACGTCAAAATCAATGGAATCCTTATACGGTCCAATCGCAAACTCAACACGCACCATGTGGTTTACCTTCATCTCACCATTGTCGCTCAACCACTGAATATAATATGGATGCGGTAGATACTTCAACTTCAGCTTGGTACACAACTCCTTGCTTGCTAAATTGCGGCAGCTCCCGCCATCAATAATGACCTTGCAAGCCTTGTCAGGACCAACTAAAGCCTTTGTTTGGAACAAATTGCAGCGCTGAGTAGATGCACTTGGCAATACATTAAGAGCACGATGAGACACAACAATAGTGCGAGCTTCAGACGGATAAGCATCTACACCATCACTATCATAGTCATCATCTTCTGGAGCATATGGATCAACATCATCTCTAGTCTCATACTCATTGTCCTCATTGATAATTATGACTTTACGGTTAGCTCTTGAAGTGACCCTTGCCACCACATGTATGGCAATTCATATCGCGGTTGCGCGCAGTAGATATGCTAGAACCACTCGTACTTGCAGCAGGGTCGGGCTTCTTTGTGTTGGACACATTGGAGACTGGCTTGCTAGATGGAGTCGAATAAGGTGCAGAGCGCGTAGATGGCGCCGATGCCGTAGATGGGGGCGCCCTAGGCATGTAGCGCCCAGCTCCCGTAGTACGACCTTTAACTTGTGCTTCTTCAGCCAAATGTGATTCAACTTATCTTGCATGATGTAGCAACTCATTCATAGTGGTGTAACTGTGATGACGAACAATGTCTTTGATGTCAAACTTCAAGCCATGTAGAAAATGATTCATTGTCATCTCAAGTGGTTCATGAACACGGTCACGCTGCATAAGCATCTCCATCTCCATGAGATAAGTATCAACAGTCTTCACACCTTGTCTCAATAGGGTCAAATTATCATATATAGATCGCAAATAATTAGTGGGTATGAAACGAGCTTGCATAAGTTCCTTCATCTCTCGCCATGTATGAACTGGCAGCTCGCGATCTTCTTGGCGAGTGCGTGTCACTCCATCCCACCAACGCAATGCATAACCATCAAATTCTGAGGAAGCAAGCTTGTGATGGCGTGTATTTCACACGTTCGTTGGGCAACCCCAAGAGGAAGGTATGATGCGCACAGCAGCAAGTTTTCCCTCAGAAAGAAACCAAGGTTTATCGAACCAGGAGGAGCCAAGAAGCACGTTGAAGGTTGATGGCGGCGGGATGTAGTGCGGCGCAACACCGGGGATTCCGGCGCCAACGTGGAACCTGCACAACACAACCAAAGTACTTTGCCCCAACGAAACAGGTGAGGTTGTCAATCTCACCGGCTTGCCGTAACAAAGGATTAACCGTATTGTGTGGAAGATGATTGTTTGCAGAGAAAATAGTAAAACAAGTATTGCAAGCAGATTTGTATTTCAAGTATTAAAGAATGGACCGGGGTCCACAGTTCACTAGAGGTGTCTCTCCCATAAGATAAAAGCATGTTGGGTGAACAAATTACAGTCGGGCAATTGACAAATAGAGAGGGCATAACAATGCACATACATGACATGATAAGTATAGTGAGATTTAATTGGGCATTACGACAAAGTACATAGACCGCCATCCAACCGCATCTATGCCTAAAAGTCCACCTTCGAGGTTATCATCCGAACCCCCTCCGAGTATTAAGTTGCAAAGCAACGGACAATTGCATTAAGTATGGTGCGTAATGTAATCAACAACTACATCCTCGGACATAGCGCCAATGTTTTATCCCTAGTGGCAACGAGCACAACACAACCTTAGAACTTTCGTCACCTGTCCCGGTGTCAATGCGGGCATGAACCCACTATCGAGCATAAGTACTCCCTCTTGGAGTTAAAAGCAAAAACTTGGCCAGAGCCTCTACTAGTAACGGAGAGCATGCAAGATCATAAACAACACATATGTAATAACTTGATAATTAACATGACATGGTATTCTCTATCCATCGGATCCCGACAAACACAACATAGAGTATTACGGATAGATGATCTTGATCATGTTAGGCAGCTCACAAGATCCAACAATGAAGCACAATGAGGAGAAGACAACCATCTAGCTACTGCTATGGACCCATAGTCCAGGGGTGAACTACTCACTCATCACTCCGGAGGCGACCATGGCGGTGTAGAGTCCTCCGGGAGATGAATCCCCTCTCCCGGCGGGGTGCCGGAGGAGATCTCCAGAATCCCCGAGATGGGATCGGTGGCGGCGGCGTCTCGGTAAGGTTTTCCGTATCGTGGTTTTTCGCATCGGGGGTTTCGCGACGGAGGCTTTAAGTAGGCGGAAGGGCGGAGTCGGGGCCTGACGAGGGGCCCACACCATAGGGCGGCGCGGGCCCCCCCTTGGCCGCGCCGCCTTGTGGTGTCGCCACCACGTGGCCCCACTTCGTATGCTCTTCGGTCTTCTGGAAGCTCCGTGGAAAAATAGGCTCCTGGGTCTTCGTTTCGTCCAATTCCGAGAATATTTCGTTACTAGGATTTCTGAAACCAAAAACAGCAGAAAAACGAGAACCGGCACTTCGGCATCTTGTTAATAGGTTAGTTCCAGAAAATGCACGAATATGACATAAAGTGTGCATAAAACATGTAGGTATCATCAATAATATGGCATAGAACATAAGAAATTATCGATACGTCGGAGACGTATCAGCTTGACCTTCCTATCTTCAGTATAAGTATGTAATCGCCATAACTTCTCAATCTTCAGCTCCCAAGTGAGGTATTTTTCAACATCAGCACCTCCTTCAAATTTGGGTATCGAGAACTTTGGCTTACCCAATCTGTCTTCTTCCTCAAACCCACGACCTTGGCGCCCGAGTTCAACGAACCCACGACCGTGGTTACCACGCCCAGCACCACGACCAACACCAGGTGCTTGATCTTGAAGCTCAGCATCTTCATCGTCATGGTATTGTTGTTGTTGGGTCAAATTATCAACAGCGAGTGTCAACGCTTGTATATTGCGCTGAATATCCGTCATTTGATCTTGCATAGCATTGACGATTGTGATGACCCACAAGTATAGGGGATCGCAACAGTCTTCGAGGGAAGTAAAACCCAATTTATTGATTCGACACAAGGGGAGACAAAGAACACTTGAAAGCCTTAACAGCGGAGTTGTCAATTCAGCTGCACTCGGAAACGAGACTTGCTCGCAAGATTTTATCGATAGTAACAGTTTTATAGCAGTAGCGAGTAGTGAAATAACAGCAGACGAGTAACAAAGACAGCAGTAGTGATTTTAGTAAACAAGCAGGATTAAAATACTCGTAGGCACGGGGACGGATAACGGGCATTGCATGGATGAGAGAAACTCATGTAACAATCATAGCAGGGCATTTGCGGATAATAATAAAACGGTGTCCAAGTACTAATCAATCAATAGGCATGTGTTCCAATTATAGTCGTACGTGCTCGCAATGAGAAACTTGCACAACATCTTTTGTCCTACCAGCCGGTGGCAGCCGGGCCTCAAGGGAAACTACTCGGATATTAAGGTACTCCTTTTAATAGAGTACCGGAGCAAAGCATTAACACTCCGTGAACACATGTGATCCTCACGTCACCGCCATTCCCTCCGGTTGTCCCGATTTCGTCACTTCGGGGCCATTGGTTCCGGACAGCGACATGTGTATAGAACTTGCAGGTAAGATCATAAACAACGAATATCATGATGAAATAATAACATGTTCAGATCTGAGATCATGGCACTCGGGCCCTAGTGACAAGCATTAAGCATAACAAGTTGCAACAATATCATAAAAGTACCATCTACGTGACACTAGGCACTATGCCCTAACAATCTTATGCTATTACATGACCAATCTCATCCAATCCCTACCATCCCCTTCGGCCTACAGCGGGGGAATTACTCACACATGGATGGGGGAAACATTGCTGGTTGATGAAGAGGCGTTGGCGGTGATGGTGGTGATGATCTCCTCCAATTCCCCGTCCCGGCGGAGTGCCAGAACGGAGACTTCTGGCTCCCGCGACGGAGTTTCGCGATGTGGCGGCGTTCTGGAGGGTTTCTGGCGACTTCGACTTCTCCCTCTGCGTTTTTAGGTCGAGGCGAATAAGTAGTCCGAAGGGGGCGTCGGAGGCCAGCCGGGGGGCCACACCACATGGCCGCGCGGGCCCCCCTGGGCCGCGCCGCCATATGGTGTGGGGCCCTCGGGCCTCCACTTCAATTGTCCTTCTGGCTCCGGCAGTATTCTGGGAAAATAGGCCCTTTCGTCAAAATCCCGAGGTTTTTCCTGAAAGTTGGATTTCTGCACAAAAACGAGACACCGGAACAGTTCTGCTGAAAATAGCGTTAGTCCGTGTTAGTTGCATCCAAAATACACAAATTAGAGGCAAAACAATAGCAAAAGTGTTCGGGAAAGTAGATACGTTTTGGACGTATCAACTCCCCCAAGCTTAGCTTATTGCTTGTCCTCAAGCAATTCAGTTAACAACCGAGCGATAAAAGAACTTTCACGAACACATTTGCTCATATGATGTATATATTCTCATGATATGGCTAATACTTGAGCAGTTCATAATAAGGTACATGCAAATAAGATCATCTAACAGCTATGTCAAT
>NC_061508.1:192997288-193034531 GCF_022539505.1 Lolium rigidum
GGAAAACCTTACTGAGGCGCCGCCGCCGCCGATCCCATCTCGGGGGATTCTGGAGATCTCCTCCGGCACCCTGCCGGAGAGGGGATTCATCTCCGGAGGACTCTACACCGCCATGGTCGCCTCCGGAGTGATGAGTGAGTAGTTCACCCCTGGACTATGGGTCCATAGCAGTAGCTAGATGGTTGTCTTCTCCTCATTGTGCTTCATTGTTGGATCTTGTGAGCTGCCTAACATGATCAAGATCATCTATCTGTAATACTCTATGTTGTGTTTGTCGGGATCCGATGGATAGAGAATACCATGTTATGTTAATTATCAAGTTATTGCATATGTGTTGTTTATGATCTTGCATGCTCTCCGTTATTAGTAGAGGCTCGGCCAAGTTGATGCTAGTAACTCCAAGAGGGAGTATTTATGCTCGATAGTGGGTTCATGCTCGCATTGACACCGGGACAGATGATGAGAAAGTTCTAAGGTTGTGTTGTGTTGTTGCCACTAGGGATAAAACATTGATGCTATGTCCCAGGATGTAGTTATTGATTACATTACGCACCATACTTAATGCAATTGTCTCGTTGCTTTGCAACTTAATACTGGAGGGGTTCGGACGATAACTCCGAAGGTGGACTTTTTAGGCATAGATGCAGTTGGATGGCAGTCTATGTACTTTGTCGTAATGCCCAATTAAATCTCACTATACTTATCATGACATGTATGTGCATTGTTATGATCTCTCTATTTGTCAATTGCCCGACTGTAATTTGTTCACCCAACATGCTTTTATCTTATGGGAGAGACACCTCTAGTGAACTGTGGACCCCGGTCCATTCTTTTAATACTGAAATACAAATCTGCTGCAATACTTGTTTTACTCGTTTTCTCTGCAAACAATCATCTTCCACACAATACGGTTAATCCTTTGTTACAGCAAGCTAGGTGAGATTGACAACCTCACTTTTTCGTTGGGGCAAAGTACTTTGGTTGTGTTGCGCAGGTTCCACGTTGGCGCCGGAATCCCCGGTGTTGCGCCGCACTACATCCCGCCGCCATCAACCTTCAACGTGCTTCTTGGCTCCTCCTGGTTCGATAAACCTTGGTTTCTTTCTGAGGGAAAACTTGCTGCTGTGCGCATCATACCTTCCTCTTGGGGTTGCCCAACGAACGTGTGAAATACACGCCATCAAGCGTATCATCCGGTTGGCGCCGGGGTGGATCCGGCGTGCCGCCCGGTTGGACCGGGCCAGAGACCGGGCGCGCCGGCGTGGCGGCCGGTCTGACCGGATGCTGGGCTGACCTGGACTGTGACGTCTCCTCTCGCGCATGCCTCCCTCTCCTCCCTCGCGCGTCCATGGGGTGTCTTCATGTCCAGCTCCATGTCCAGCTTCACGTCCATCTTCACGTCCAGCTGCTCCTCTCCTCCTCGTGCGATGCTTGCTCCCTCTTCATACCTGATCATACATAAGTAACAGGACTTAGGCACTATAAAGTTCTCATCAATCAAAGTATCGTTTAGGAACAAATTCACCTATTGTTTAAGTAGCTTCGCACGAGCCTTTGTAATAGGTCCAGTCCTAACTTCATTGGACTTGAGCTTCACAATAGCTTCATCTTCATCTTGCAATGACGGAGGTAGTAGTGTAGTAGGGATGTCCTCATCACAATTCATGCACTAGTAGAAAACAGGTGTTTCGTCCAACACCCCTAGGAGCTTTAGCCCCGGTTTAAAAACGAACCGGGACTAATGGGAGGCATTGGTCCCGATTTATTCTAGAAAGCCTTTAGTCCGGGTTTGTTTGGAACCTTTAGTCCATGTTCGTATTACCAACCGGGACTAACGGGGTGGTGAGCCTTTAGTCCCAGTTGGTATTCCCAACTGGGACTAAAGGTCTACCCTATAGTTCCGGTTCGTTTTACCAACCGGTACTAAAGTATTTTTAGGTTTGACCACGCACCTCCACCCCCTCCCCCGTGGATCGCCTTTTTTAGCTCTGCAAAATATAAAAGAAAATGATAGAAAATTCAAAAATAAATTTTTTGAGATTCATGTATGTTACGCAACCTACTATTAGGGAAAATTAACAAATTTGAATTTTCACTTTTTTGCATAAGTTTTTTTTAGAAAAAAGGTAAAATGGCATTAACTTTTGCATACGACGTCGAAAAAAGCGTATAATATATCAAAATAATCGTGGGAAAAAGTTACATCCGATTTCATCCGGGTTTACCCGGTTAGCCAATTTTTAGATTCTCAAAATTCTAAATGAAAATATGAAAGCAGGAAGATTTTAGTTTTTTCTAGAAATTCAGGATTTTATATTTTTTAAAATTTTAAATTAATAATTGCATTCTATTACTTAACCATAAAGTTAGCCAATTTTTAGATTCTCAAATTTTTAGGTTTGGCAAAAAATTTATTAAAAAATAGAAAACAATTATAATACAAATTAAAAAGCTAATATTTAAAAGAATTTAAAATTATAATACAATTATAATGCAAGATTATTATATCATTATTTTTGTTTATTAAAAGAATTATTTGGAATTCAAACAATAAATAAGTGTGATATCGAACCAACATGTTAATAGGATTGATATGATACTACTATCAACAACATGCGCGTGAACCACTTGGAAGCGGGATGAGAAAGGAAATTGGAAGTTAAGCGTGCTAGTGCGGGAGTAGTGGGAGGATGAGTGACCAAGCGAGAAGTTTGACCACGTGTAAGTAATTTGACTAGAGATTAAATGTAGTTAGAGACTAATCGGGACTACCTGAAATACTAGAAATTCTGGAAAAAAGAAAAAAAAAAGAAGTGAAAAATAATTAGAAAAATAAAAATGGATTTTTTTTAACGAAATAGCCTTTAGTCCCGGTTGGTGTTACAAACCGGGACTAAAGGTCATTTGCCTCAACGCACGCTAGCAGCCCACGTGGCGGGGCCTTTAGTCCCGGTTTGTTTTACAGCCGGGACTGAAGGGGAGGGCCTTTAGTCCCGAATGATTAGTCCTGGTTGCAAATCCGGGACTAAAGGCCCTTATCAAGGGGGACTGTAGACCCTTTTTTTACTAGTGATGGATAGAAATTTGGATAGAGATAGTGCGAGGGACATGGTTAGAAATTTTCGGTGCCATTGGGGTATGCAATATTTGCTGGAAAAATTTAGCCATTGGATTGAGATCCATCGATTCAGAGCGTCGAATGTGGTTTAAACAAGGAGGCACTTCTGAGTTCTCAGGCTACCGTTTATTATAGGGTTTGCTTTCTCCAGAAAAACCTAGGCATATATACTTGTGTCCACTCTAAGGGCATCTCCAGTGGCGCGACGCATTTTGGACGTCCAAATTGTCCGCTAGCGTCCGTTTGTGTCGCCTGGCGGACGCCAAAATGACCGCGAGAGGCGAAATGTCCGTTTGCATCGGGGGCTACCTCCAGCGATCCGTCGCATTTTGGACATGCAAAGTGTTTTTTTGGTGCTACTTCTTTTCATTTTTGTTGAATGATCAAGTTTAAACGCGAAAAAGTAGTACTCAATGATGTCATGTTGCTCCAATCGAATAGATTATAGCCTAAACAATTAACCGGATACTTCAATCGACTAGATTCAAACATATTTAACATACAAAGAAGAACAAATTTAAAAACATATAAACTAAAACTATTTTTTGGCCTTCTTGTTAGAAGGCCCTGCCTCGTCGTCGAAACTCCTGCGCCTCTTGCTTGTCACCTCCTCGTCGGAACTGGAGGACGACGCGCCCGTCGAGGAGTTGAAACTTGAAGAAATGGCGTCTTCGTCGTCGTCGTCGGTGAACGGACGACGACGCGCCGCCCGCGCTAGCGCCCTTGCCCGGGCCCTGGACTTCTTCCTTGTCGCCGCCTTGTTGTCCGCCGCCTCCTGCGCCTCCAACCGGGCGAACTTGGTGTCAGAGTCCTCCTCCTCCTCCTGGCCCTCCTCCTCGTCCTCGGCGTCGCTGGCAGCGCCGCCTCCGTCCTCCTCATGGCCTTCGCTGCCATTTCCTCCTCCTCCTCACTCCGCGTGGAGGCAGGGTCGCTGGGCGTGGAGCCCGGATCGCTTGGCGTCGCAGGGGATTCCCACCAATGCAGAAATCCGGGCGACTTGCCCTCGCTCTCCGAGTCGGACGGCAGCGTGTAGTCGCTCATGACGTGTCGGTGTTGGAGAAGAAGAACAAGAGGAGGTTGAACTTGAATTACCGTAGACGCGGGGGTTATAATGTGCGGGGATTAACGGCGGCGCGTATAACGAAGAGGCCGGCGGTTGCTCTTCCGCGGCGGTTCGGCGCTCCATTGCTCCATTGCGGCGGTTGATCGGCGCGGTTGCCACACCGGCGCGCGTTGTGAATTCGAGGCCAATCGAACCTGGGTCGCTGCCATGAGGGCCCGTGGGGGGAAGCGAGCGGATGCTTTACGCGTCCACCGAGCGTCCGCGGAGACGCAAACCTGGCGCCTATTTTGGGCCAGGTTTGCGTCTCCGCGAACCGCCCGGTCACTTTGCGTCGCCCCGGTGGAGGTGGTGCCAGACGCATTTCCCGTCCATGCGGACGCAAACGGTCGCTCAGCGTTCGTTTGCGCGCGCCGCTGGAGATGCCCTAACGAGAGAAGGGCATATTTTGATTTTGTGTGTGGCAGTACAGCTAGATGAGGTTCTTTGGCTTTTTCGGGCGTTAATTTACGCAGGAACGGCTAGCTAGGCAGGTGACCGGGCGATCGAGGCAAACATTAGCATGTCAACGCTTCCTAGAAAGGTGTTGAGGAAGAGCCAGGATCCAAGACATACATTAGCTTAAGATAATGCCGATGGATAAACTAATGCTAGCCATAGCCAGTAGTACATTTTGGTCCTCTCTGCTCCGTCCCCTAGTTTAAAGGCAAAGACATTTCGGTCTAGAAGCAAGGAAGGTTTGGCAGATCGGGCGGGCGCGTTGCATGCTGACTGAAGAAAAGAATGGAGACTTAAATTCGCTTGTGTCCGTGGCAGGGCAGGGCGGCAGCCTCGATGAGGAATCTATCTCTGCCTGCGTGTGATATGAGTACGATATGATTTGATGCGAGTAGGACTAGAAAATTGTGGAGACGAAGAAGAAAGGAAGAATGCTTTTGCAGGAGTAGCTGGCTAGGCTTGGTTTGACCGTGCATGCACAAGCACGTCGACGTGCAGAGCCTCACGTGATGCTGCTGCTTTTGTTAATTGGAGGTGGCTCTGCATCTTTGTCGGTCGTCAACTTGTCACAAACAGTATGTTAGTAGAACGCAGTGTAATGTTCTCCTTGATCAACCGAACTGCACACACACATGCCCGCATACATGCGTCAATACTGAATACTAGATGCTCCAAATGCCAAAAGAAAAACTGGCCAATTCCATAGTTGACCTACGACACTTCAGTAAATCATCAAAGATTTTTTCATGCGGCACGGTGGAGGAGAAATTATTCATCTCAGATGGATATTTACATTGAAAGTAAGTCCAAGCCAGAGAAATATAGGCACCAACGCGCGCCGAAAAACGGGATCTAGGGCCACTGGACCAAAGACCGCAGCGGCTGCCCCCAATCTGGAGAGTACGCGATGACGATGCACATGAACCACAACGAGAAAGAGATGTTGCATAGGTGGGGAATTGTACAAGCGGCGATCAAAAAAAAATCATGGATACCTTGAGACTGTTTGACGTAGGAAAGAGAGTGGAAATACCATGGAAGATCACATAAGTGCTGAAGCCTTCTCATGTCTTGATGTTTCACAATTTCCTTATCATGGCTAAATGTTTCTTTGTTTGCTAGTTGAAGGATGCGCTAAAGATGTTCAATACGTGGAAGAAGGATAAATAGTTCACCGTAATGAATTGCTTCACCAAAATGGGAACTTTCTCCAAATAGAGAAGACCCGGATCAGCCTCTACGACGTAAATAAGTCATTGATGTGGATGGATCGGTTACCTCGATCAGCCACTCAATTGTGAACAAGAAATCGAAGGCCGAGAAGAATGGTGCAACATCACCAGCTGCGATAGAAGCATCAATGATCTCCGAGGTGGCTTCGAGCTTAAAAAAAGAGATGAAGAGAGGTATCAGAAGAACGATGCAAGGTGGACGGCGTTGTTAGGTAAGGCCAACCAAATGATCAAGATTATATTGATGAGGCTAAAGTTGAAGCCACAGATGCCACCCTCATCACCGCCATGAACAAAGTGTCCCAAGCCGCGGTCACAAAGATGAAGGAATACTATAAGATATTGATGGCTAACAAATCAAAGATGAATGATGACGCCAATTCTTAGTACAAGATTTGTTGGGACTACAAGTGTAGAATGATGTAACAAGTGTTTATTTTCCCTGGAAGGGTGACTCGAGGGTTTATATCGAACTCTCGGGTGGGAGGGGAAGCTTCACCGTGGTGTTTGTCAAGCACAATGGTGTGTAAGAAATATAAATACAAGTAAATAAAACAAGTGAAGTATGCAAAGTATTTTTTGCATTTTCGAAATTATGAAGTACAAAAGTTAAAAGTTCAAGCAAAGTAAAGTAAAGTGTGTTTCTGATTGTGTAAAGTGGACCGGGGTTCTTGGTTTCACCTGATCTCTCTCTCTCTCTCTCTCTCTCTCTCTCTCTAATAAACATGGTGGCATGGATAAATCACACAATAACAAGCAACAAGTGATAACATAGCATATTATGTTGTTGATAAACACTCATATGAGCATCACGTCCTAGCATAGAGATGATGCAACACATCTCACTAGTACTCACTTTGTAGAGAAAAACTTCTCAATACAAGATTAATAATAAATAGAGTACTGTCTTAAGAACTTTGAAATGAAGTTGATTAACAATAATACCATCTTGAGAAAAGAAGGCCACCTAGAATTTCACTAGACGAACAATAGCATATGCAATTTTGTTATCCCTAGTGAGGTAGCTAATGGAAAGGTAAAAGCCATAATAACACATGAATTTGTGTCACTTCCACATCCATATTACCAAGTTGCTCCACACAACACACACATCACCCTCACAGGTTTTGCATACAAGTTTGATCAGAACAAAACATATATGCATGGATGGGGTAACATATTGATAACCCCCAACTGCAAGGGATCACCACAGTACAATTCGATAAGTATTTGAGTGTCGAATCCACAAGGAGCTGAAGGTAACATGAAGATAACATTATATAAGGTATCTCTTTTTATTTAGATTAATAAAATGTTTGAATTTGTAAAATGTTCAAATCTAGAAAAGTTCAAACGTAAAAATTATTTAGATTAAAAATGTTCAAATTTGAAAAATGTTCAAATCTAAAAAAGTTCAAACTTGAAATAAGTTCAAAATTGGAAAAAGATAAGAAATGGAAAGGTTGAAAATTTTAAAAGTTTAAAAAACCGACTCGCAAAAGTTGGAAAACAAGCAAAAACCGAAGAAAACAACAAAAATCCAAAAAAAAAACCACAACAACGAAACCGGAAACATCCCAGCCCCGTTGATGGGCCTAGCCCAGCAGCCAACGCGTGTTTGCTTCAGTCGTGGCCCGATTAAGCGGCGAAGGTTGCACCTTGTTTTTGGGTGATCCTGTACATTGCTTTTAGCGATGCAACAAGAGCCCATCGCTGAAGGGAACACGACTTGGGCCAGGCCCATTTAGCTCTGCGGTCGCACGAGCTACTCTATCCATGGATACCATTAGTTGTGCTTCGGTTTTTCTAGTGTTCTTTTATTTTAAATATTCAGCAAATACATGTATAAATTTAAAAACTATTCAAATTTGAAAAATATTTAGATTTTTAAAAAGTTAACATTAAAAAAGCTCAAACTCGAAAATTATTTAGATTTGAAAAAAAATAAATTTTGAAAATGTTCAAATTTGATTTTTGGATTTAAAAAACTATCATGTTAAAAAAAATTATATTAGAAAAAATAAAGTAGAAAACCCAATAGGAAAAGAAAACCAGGGAAGAACCAGTAAATAGACAAAGAGAACCTACCAGAAAAAGAAAACCTGTGGGAACCAGCAAACGGACAAAGAAACCGAACAGAAAAAAAAAACGGAGAAGAACAGGAAACACACAACGACTTGATTCAGAACGCGCGGAAATCGAAAAAAAAACGCCTCCATCGCTAGTAATGGGCTGGCCCAGAATACCAGAGCCTGTGCGGCAAGCCAGATACTAGAACCGGCACTAGGCGGAGAATAGTATTTGCCTTGGTTTTTCTAGTAGCACAGCTGGTAGGCGGCTCGGCCCAAATAACCTTTAGCGCACTGGATCCGTGCCCATCTTTCCTGGGACCATCGCTCGCTTCCTCCGTCGGCTCCCGTCGTCTCAGCGATCTGCGTCCTCAACCTCTCTGCTGCGCCGGCGCCCAGCCCTCCTCCCCCGACGCGCACTCCCCTGCGGCACCTCCTACCCGCTCCTCTACTAGCGCCGCCTCACATCCGCCCGAGGCGCCGCCGCCGCCGCCAGGTAAAGCTTCGCTCCTTGCGCCCCTTTAAGTTCTAGGTTTTCAGATGGAAAAGGGACTCGGGAGATTAAGGGGAACTGGTTTGTCAAATGTGAACTTATTTGCTGACCTGGTCAAACACTCTGGGCTCTATGATGCTCTAACTTGCTGGGTGCCTCCCATTAAGATACAATTCACTCAATTATATTTCCACCCAATAAGGACCTGTTTTTTTTTATCCAGTAGCAATACAGGGAGAAGATGCCCAAGCTGGTGTAATCTTATTTTCCATCACTGGCCACCCAATCGGCCCCAGAAACACTAGTATCTTCCTCTCCAGCTAGTAATAACCCGTAGGAATCACGCATTAGTAGCCGATTAATTTTAGGTCACGGCGTGATGGAACACCTCCTCCATCACTGGGTTCTAGGAGGTAAACTGAGATCGCTCTCTGCAATTGCACATTTCTGTGCTCTGTAAATAGCTTCTTCGCCTGCTTCTTCTTAGGGCAAGTACAACGCTGGGCGGGCGCCAGCATCCAAATCCCAGCGAATAGACATTTCTGTGCTCTGTAAATAGCTTCTCTGCAATTGCACATTTCTGTGCTCTCTAAATAGCTTCTCCGCTTGGTTCTTCTTAGATACAATGCTTTTCGACAATAATTTTGTCCTGGTTTGGTTTGCTTTGTGTTCTGACCGAGATCAGTTACTTGGACCTGAGTCATGTTTTGCACTCTCAATTTTTTTTGTCTGCTTCGTGCTTTGTATAGTTTAAGCCACTTGGAGCTGTCTGATTTGGCTAGAACAAAGCTTAAATTATGTGAAGTACTGAATGTTGACCATGCTGAAGCCTGCAATTTACCTGAGTCAAACTGTCAGCCATATGGACATTACTAAATTTGTTTTCAGAAAGACAAAAGCATGAGCAAGTCATACTAGTGTTCCTCCAGGGTTATATTTTATCTATACCACACAACAACTGAATCCTGCCTCTGTCACTGATTTCTAGGAGGTAAACTGAGATCACTATCCGTGATAGCACATTTCTATGCTCTCTAAATAGCTTCTTCGCTTGGTTCTTGGTAGATGCTTGAACGAATAACTTAAGAGATAAATTTGTCCGGGTTTGCTTTATGTTCTAGCCGAGATCAGTTATTTGGACCTGAGCGTAGTTTTGCACCCTCATTTTTTTCTGCTTGGTGCTTTGTATAGTTAAATGTACTTAGTGTTGTTTGAGTTGGCTACAGAAAAAATCAACTTATTTAAAGTAATAAATGTTGACCATGCCGAAGCCTGCAGTTTACTTGAGTCAAACAGTTAGTCATATGGATTTTATTCCTAAAATTGTGTTTAGTCAACTTATTTAAAGTAATAAATGTTGACCATGCCAAAGCCTGCAGTTTACTTGAGTCAAACAGTCAGTCATATGGATTTTATTCCTAAAATTGTGTTTAGAAGCCCAAAAACATTAGTTAGTCATAGATCTCTTCCTGCAAGGTTTTATCTATACAACCATATAGTGCACAGATAACAGTAGATATTAGCCGTTGGATGCACTCAATTTAAGGATGGAACCGTGGAAGGCACAAAGGCAGGCATTCTCGGGCATTGGACCAGCTACATAAGCCACCAGATTCCACCACGTATTCCATTTGTGCTGCTTGCCTAAATACAGAAAACAAGCTAGATGGGTATACTTTTCAACCGCACAACTCACACAGCCTATGTGCAAGAAAAGTGATTTACTAGCAAAGTATATATCATTGCTGCCTGGAAGCTTCATTAGGTACTGATATAATCCTTACCAAAAATCAAGTTTGGACTAACCAGAACAGTTTTAGAAATGGATAAGCTCATGCATGTTTGATCTGTTAGAATATTGTATGGGTGCATGTTCTTCAAAATATGCATATCCATGTTATAAATTGTGTTTTAAAACTCCTTTATTAAGCTACCCACCTAATTCGAATTATTACCTTTTATTCTTTGTGCTATCATACACTCCTACTTGAGTACTTAACTATGGACGTGCAAATCACGCGCCTTATATCAGTAATCCTATGTTGTTCTATTGACAAAACTGTATTTTGCAGCTGCAATGGTATCAACAACCTCTCTTAAACCCTGTACCAGGAAAAAAAATGAAGAAAAAGTTTGACAATTACCTACCTTATAATCCTTCAAAAGTCGATTTTTCTCAGCTGTCAGTCAAACAAACCATGGGCTCACAGCTGACTGGCTTTGACAAATAAAAAGGGAAAGAACTTGGCTAAGAGAGATGAGCCCAAATGGATGACTTATCCAGCTTAGTGGGTTATGCCCATCAAGAATTGATTTTATGTTTCGGTTGGGTTGGGTGGCTAACTTAATTTTGTGTGAGTCGTGTTTTCTTCAGATTGTGTTTCAATCTGTTACCAAGCATTCCTGGATATAGATCCGGACCTGTGCATTTTTCTAAGGTGTCTGCAATTTTGCTAGGTGTTGTTACAGAAAATGTTCATGTACTTGCAGATGAAAAGTCCGCTTATTCCTATAGTTTACGGATATCACGTGTTCATGTGCATTTTCTGTAGGTGCATTATAATTTAAAACGGCTGAATTAACTGGTGATAGATAAATAATACAGTTTCTTTTGTTCACAGCATTGTGCAATTGTTGGATCCCTCAAACTGTGAAATGCTTACCAAAGGGAGGAGAGTTGCTGGAAGGGGTGAAGACATGTCTGCACATTATGCATTTGGGCCTCATGAGGATGATGCAATTATTAAGCACCGGCTTCTGACCAGGACTACAACTACCAGGGGTGAACCACCCCTAAAGAAGCTCCAAAAGAAATTCATGTCCTTCGCCACTGAGGTTGAGAAGGATGCAGACAATACAAGTGACTGTGAGAAGCTGTACAAGGCCTTTCTACAGGAAATTAACACTTTCGAGCTGCCTCTTCTTAAAAGCAAGGCTGTAGTTGATGCAAACGTTAGGGAGAAGGAGAGCTTCAATGAGCTGCAGGTTGAGATCCAGCGACAAATCTTGCAAGCTCAGACTGATATTGAGGTTCTTAAGAAGCAGCTTGAACAAAGCAAGATCGAGAGGCAGCACAAAGAGGAGTGTGAAGCGATCAGAAAACTGATTTCCATGCAGCCTCCGCGGTCAGAAACCGAGAAACTCATCGCTGATCTTGAGAAGGAGATAGCTAATTTGGAGGCTGAGAGTGCAGCATGTACAAGGACATTAGAGCTTAGGAAGAAGCAGTTTGCTCTTCTTCTGCATGTGGTGAGTTTATGGTTGATGTTCTCTTTTACTACTTCCAAACTAACATCTTACCTCACCTATCTAAGAGTGAGTCATAGAATATCAGTTGAAATGGCACTAGCCTGGTTATCATACATGACCAATTACTGAATTTTACATCAGCGGTCACCAACATTTTGGGAGTAGGAGATGCAGCTATTTCCTACCAATCGAACCTTACCCTCCTAACATCCATTTAACTGTAGCTCGAAACTGAAATTTTAAAGTAGGTTTCTTCATTTTATAATCAAATCATGCGCTTTTCCGTCTAGCTTTAAGCCATGGCATATGCATATTGCCTGGATCCAGAATAGTCTGCATAATGCCTTCTCTAATGTTGTACTTACCTGTTACAGGTGGAAGAATTGCAAATCTCTATTGAAGATGAGCAAAGGAGCATAGCAGATGAGCTGAGAGCCGCCACTGAAGAACCAAAGATGAGCATAGAGGAGGGCAGCGGCGGTGCTTCAGATGCAATGGCTGTAGACTGATGAGTTATCTTAGCACTAGCGAGTTTTATACCCTGCACGCTCAAACATTCTTAGTTTGAGGGCACTGTATCTTTATTAGTAGTACTTTGTAGGAGATGACCCCTTTTGAGCGTGATGTTTTTATTTTTCGGCTGTAAGCTGCAATGGACGGTGAAACTGTTCCCTTGTTTGTATGAAGAGAAAGAAGAATACATTGAGGCCTAAAGTCCCCACCTCTGGATTGTAACTTGTACTAGCGTAATTATTTAAGGCAACCGGCGGTGCCAACAATGTGCTGCTTTTGCTAGGGTTTGTAGTGGGAGCAGTCTGTCAGAGTGTTTGAGTAGTGAATGTCTATTTTTCTCATGTTCTGAATCTACTGAAGTATATTGGTATATTTTTGACAGATATACTGAAGTATTGTCTTGTGAAAGCTTCCACACCAAATTGTAACAAGTTTTGTGTACTGAGAGTTATTCTCCCTTATCTTTTTGCCGGAAGGTTGGTTGGAGTCCTACTCCGAGTGGGATATTCAGTTTCATGTACTATGACATGAACAATCTGTATCTCCGTGTAATACCGAATTGTATCTGTATCCGACTTGGAGTATTTTTCGGAGGTAAAAGGGGAAAGAAACACCGTCCGTTTTAATCTCTTTCCCCCTGGTAGTCGGTGACCCAGCCAGAGTCGGTGCAGACTCACCGCCTCGATAACCTGTTCGTAAATATCGTCAGTTCGAGGAAAAGGCGAAAAAAAAAAATCGTAACTTCCCAGACCCACCACACAATCGCATCTAGGGTTTCCGCGTCGCCGGAGCTCTGCGTTCGCCGCCCGCCACCGCCGCCGCCAGCATGTCCTCCGGCGACGAAGAGCGGGCCGCCGCGTCCAAGCACCACCACCGGGACAAGGACAAGAAACGCGACCACTCCTCCTCCTCTTCCCGCCGCCACCGCGACAAGGACCGCTCCTCCTCCCGCCACCACAGGGACGAGAGGGACGGCGAGCGGGAGCGGGACCGAGATCCCGACCGCCACCACGGTGGCAAGGAGCGGGATCGCGAGGAGCGGAAGGCGCGGGAGCGGGCGGAGAAGGAGGAGAAGAAGGAGAGGGAGCGGGAGCGGGAGCGGGAGCGGCGTCGCGAGGAGCGCGACAGGGAGAAGGAGAAGGAGAAATCGAGGAGGCGGGAGGCGGTCGACGAGGAGGAGGACGAAGACCGCGACCGCAAGCGCCGCCGCCGGTCCTCGCGCCACCACCACCACCGCGACGTGGAGCCGGAGGCGGCGCCGCTGGCCAGGGCGGAGGAGGAGGAGGACGATGGGGAGGAGGCGCAGATGCGGCGGCAGAAGAAGAAGGAGGAGGACATGGAGGCTGAGCAGCAGCAGCTCGACGACGAGATGGAGCGCCGCCGTCGCCGCGTTAAGGAGTGGCAGGAGAAGAAACGCCGCGAGCAGCAGCTGCAGGATGGATCCAGCGGTGCTGCTGCCACCGCTGATGCTGATGGTGGAGGTGAGTCTGGGAAGAAGTGGACCTTGGATGGTGAGGAGTCGGATGAGGAGGATGCAAATAAGTTGGATGAGGGGGATGTGAAGAAGTCGGAGGAGAATGGTGGCGCTGGCAGCGGTGCCATTGATGTTGACACCCCTAACCTCCTGGGTAATGATGGAAATAGTGGTGCTGATATGGAGGAGGATGAGATTGACCCCCTCGACGCGTTCATGAACTCCATGGTGTTGCCAGAGGTTGCAAAGCTGGAGAGTGCCGCACCAGCCATGGAGATCGTGCTTGTTGCCAATGCAGGAGGCATGGATGATAAGGATGACACGAGTAATGGGGATAAGAAAGCACTCGTGAAGGGAATGGGGAGAATTATGCAAGGGGATGACTCTGACTCTGATTATGACGACAGTGATAACAACGAGGCTGGGTCGGATGACGAGGATGATGCAGAGTTCATGAAGCGTGTCAAGAAGACAAAGGCAGAGAAGTTGGTTATTGTTGACCATTCCAAGATTGATTACCAGCCATTCCGCAAGAATTTCTATATCGAGGTGAAGGATATTACAAGGATGTCAGCTGAGGAAGTGGCAGCCTACCGGAAGCTGTTGGAGATCAAGGTGCATGGGAAAGACGTTCCCAAGCCAATAAAGATGTGGATACAGAGCGGTCTGACAAGTAAGCTACTTGACACCATCAAGAAGCTTGGTTTTGAGAAACCAATGCCTATACAGGCACAGGCACTACCAATCATAATGAGTGGACGCGATTGCATAGGGGTTGCAAAGACTGGTTCTGGCAAGACTCTAGCGTTTGTCTTGCCAATGCTGAGGCATGTCAAAGACCAACCGCCTGTTGTGCCTGGGGATGGCCCTATTGGGCTCATCATGGCTCCTACCAGAGAGCTGGTGCTGCAAATATATTCTGATATCAAAAAGTTCTCTAAGGTGCTTGGCATCAACTGTGTTCCTATATACGGAGGTTCTGGGGTTGCTCAGCAGATCAGTGAGCTGAAGAGGGGTGCTGAAATTGTTGTTTGTACACCAGGGAGGATGATTGATATCCTTTGCACTAGCAGTGGCAAGATTACCAACCTTAGAAGAGTGTCCTTCTTGGTGTTGGATGAAGCTGATAGGATGTTTGATATGGGTTTCGAACCTCAGATTACTCGAATAGTTCAGAACACCCGTCCAGATAGGCAGACTGTCCTTTTCTCTGCCACTTTTCCACGACAGGTGGAGATACTGGCACGTAAGGTGCTGACAAAGCCTGTTGAGGTTCTGATGGGTGGGAGGAGTGTTGTGAACAAAGATATCACACAACTGGTTGAGGTGCGGCCAGACAGTGAAAGGTTCTTTAGGCTGTTGGAGTTGCTTGGGGAGTGGTTTACAAAGGGGAAAATTCTTGTTTTTGTACACTCGCAAGAAAAATGCGATTCACTACTGAAAGAGCTGTTCCAGCACGGATACCCATGTTTATCTCTGCATGGTGGAAAGGATCAAAATGACCGAGAATCAACTCTTGCTGATTTCAAGAGTAATGTATGCAACCTTCTGATCGCTACCAGTGTTGCTGCTCGGGGTTTAGATGTGAAAGATCTTGAGATTGTTGTCAATTATGATGTCACTAATCATTATGAGGACTATGTTCATCGTGTTGGGCGAACGGGCCGGGCTGGTAGGAAGGGCTGTGCTGTGACATTTATCTCTGAGGAAGAGGAACGCTATGCACCAGACCTTGTTAAGGCTTTAGAACTATCTGAACAGGCCATTCCAGAGGACCTGAAAGCCTTAGCGGATCGATTTATGTCAAAGGTGAGGCAGGGAACAGAGCAGGCCCATGGAACAGGATATGGTGGAAGTGGTTTCAAGTTCAACAGAGAAGAGGAGGAAGCACGACAATCCGCGAGAAGGGCTCAGGGAAGAGCTCATGGATATGAGGACAATTCAGATTCAGGTTCCGAGGAGGAAGGAGGTGTACACAGACAGGGAGATGACGTTGCAGCACAATCTCTTGCCGCTGCTCAAGCCGCTGCTCTAGCTGTAGCCAGGGCTGCTAGTATTGCCAACCAGCAAGCAACAGCTGCAGGCTCCTTGCTTCCTATACTGGTTACACCTAACCAACCAAACAATGATGCCACAGAACGTGCACTTGATGCTGCAAGGAACTTAGCACAAAATCTGGCAAGGATACAGGGCCATGCAGTTCCAGAACACTATGATGCTGAGCTTGAGATTAATGATTTCCCACAAAATGCTCGCTGGAAGATCACTCACAAAGATACATTGGGTCCTATTCAGGAATGGACTGGAGCTGCAATTACTACAAGGGGAACCTTTATTCCTCAAGGCAGAATTGTTGGTGCTAACGAGCGCAAGCTGTACCTGTATATTGAGGGTCCCAACGAATCTTCGGTGAAGAAGGCAAAAGCAGAACTGAAGCGTGTCCTTGAGGATTGTGCAAACCATGCGCTCAATCTTCCTGGTTCTGCTCAAACCGGAAAGTACGTTGTTTGATCTGCAGAACATATACCAAAATGGATCAGTGCTGGAGAAGTATTTTCTTGGGAAGGTACGGAGAATTAATGTAACAGTCATAGATTAATCATTGGCTGCTTGTGTGTGGGCGTGATATAGAAAATTGTGCATGCCAGTTCATTTTATTCCCAACTTATGTATTCAAATTTCTTGTCTTGTGTCTGACTACCCTATTACTAAGTTTTTGTTATTTTTTGCTTGCATATTCTTGTTTACTTACTAGCTTCTTTGTCTATTTGCAGCTTACAATGGTTTGCGGATCACAATCCAATTGTTGGACTTACCCAGATTTACAACTAACATTTTAATCTAACCCAGGCAGCCAGCAATTGTTATCCTTGATCATTTTTACATTTTCTTCAATTCTATTAACAAATTTTGGTTGCCTTTGGACAGAAGGTTTTAGAATGCTGGCGGTAGCCGCCTTTCTATTCTATATAGTCCTCTTTTGATGGAGGCCGTGGCAGCCCTCCACCCACTGTTCACTGCTTTGAGTGAAAACTTTAACACCAGAGAAGGCGCCAAGTTTTCTGGTGCAGTTTTGAAGGTTTACCCCTTCAGGGTGATCATGGATGGATGCACTTAATTTGGATCCATGTTACTTGTGCACTGTTAGATGCTATATGTCGTAGAAACTAGACACTACATTGTGGTTTTGTTTAAGATTGTTGTCACTTTTACATTTTGAATGTGATTCAGTCTGTTTCATATATGTTTCAAAAGTGTAAACATGATGCTTCTACAGACATGATGATGTTCTTGTTTTGGTCTTCAGATGTGGCAAGCTGAGGATCATGCTCTTAAGGTGGTGCAGCTACTGGTGGTCTCGGAGGCTAGGCCCCATATTTTCATCGAGGCAGAGAAAGATTGGGCAAGTTATTATCAAACAGTTCGCTGCTGCAGTTCAGTGGCAGCAGGTTACACCGGAATGTTACAGATCCCATCAATTAATGTTGTTTGTTTGTGCTAGTATCCCTGATCTGTACCGAGTTGCTAGTGCTACTGGACCTGTTGCCTCTTCCCCTTTGTACGAACAACCATGATGTTGCGACTTGATTGAGTTGTGCAGACGATGTTTGTTTCGAAAGGGTAGGATATCAGTGAGCTCAGGCTGGCATGTCCCCTGCTTCTTCTGCATCCGCATCAAGCACCCTCTGCTCCCCATGCCCATGCCCAAGCTCGTCAGCCATCAGCTGCATTCGTGTAGCAAACGTGAGGAGACTCAGCTCGTCTCGTTTAGTTTCTCTCTAGTTGCATGGTGCTGAAAGTTCGCAGAGCCGCTTCCAGTGCATCACCATACCCTACAGGCAGCTGCTGCCTTGCGGTACCTTGGCCTAGTCAATGATCACACTGACCATAAGAGTTTGTGGACTTCAGCTAGGGGTTGCTCTGTGGTGCCAAGAGACAACGTCTCCAGCAGCGGCAAGGAGTAAAGGGGGCGGCGCTTCAAGAAGTTCTACACCAAGGAGTGCCCTTACCGTGACATGTGCACTTCCTTGGGCGCTGACCAGTCCAGGGCATGGGAAAGCAGGGAGATTAGCCCTCTGTTGGCCGGGGGAGGTAAGGGGTAGCTGCAACTTTGCTGTCGCCAATCCAAATGGACCTTGTACTCTGTGAAGCCTTCAAATTGAAGACGATCTCCAACAATTGGAGATGGCTGGCTACTGCCATTTGGTATCAAGGACTTTGCTTATTGAGCTGCTGGTGAGACGTTTTTCTTCTTCTTCTCATAGTCGAGTTTAATCCCTGAATTTTACGGACAACTTATCTGATGGTTATTTGATACACAGTTTAATATATTTTCTCCTTATCACATTCCTGGCACATAGAATTCCGCGGGTCCTTTCCGCGCTAATCCGCTATGCTCCTACTTTTTCATATTTACAATCTGGTCCCTCCGATTACTATAGAGATGAACCCAATCCAAAATATGAACTGTAAAAGAAAACACCTACTAAACCAATCACATGAATACCAGTTACAATACCTATAAGCGAAAGAGGAATTCTTCCCGTAGTATTGGCCATTTCCCCTACTTTCTTCCACATTTTATCAAGTGGTCATGGAGACAAAAACAGTTATGAATAGCTATTGAGCCCGTAATATGACATGAACTTACTCATGTGCATTTGATCCATGAGACTGTAACCCGATTAGAGTTGAAATAAAACCCGTGTTTTAATTGAATACAATCACACAGTCGATGCTTCTTTACAATCGCCAGCAATACATCATAGGGTGGATTCCAAACCGTTTCCATTTCGTAAGCTGAGCTGCAACTGATGTGAACCACGTATTTTCCAGCACAGCTACTCCCTCCGGTCTTTTTCAATTGACCAAATTTAGTAGAAAGTTGTGCTAAATTCGAGTCAATTAAAAGAGATCGGAGGGAGTACTTAACTGCTAGAACAAAATCATGTTGGGTCTATGAGTTGCATATGGGTTTGTATCAAATCTTAATACTTCCTCCCCACGTGATCTAGGCTTCAAGATTGTTCGGAACTTGCATCTTGGTGACTCAGAGATGCTCAGCAGTCTAGCTCAGCATAGCTGGGATCCACTCTGGTAAATAGGTGAGTTATCCAACTGGGTTTGATCGTTACAGTTCCTACCCTGTTTATTTATTTATTCATTCTAAACAAGGTAAAAGATTTGTCATTTTTATTAATAAATAAAGAAGTCTTAGAAGTATTGCAATCCACCGAGCCTACGCGTAAAGCTGGGCCCAAAAATAACAGGTCTACTTCGGCGGCATGATAACACTCAACGCCTTAGCCCCGTATCTACCCCATTTATGCAGAAGGTTGTTGCAGACTCTAGCATCGCTGGAACTTATGAAAAAGTTCCTGGTACGTTCAACCTTGTTCTGGATTTGGCTTATGACGGATCATAGAGTAATGTACAAACTCATACACCACATTCTGAAGCAACACAGTTATGAAAAAAAAAGAATGTTCCCGCATCGCTGGAGTATGCATGATTGTAGTGAACTCGCGTTGCGATAGCTGTAGGTGGAGAGTTCTGCTTCTTCTTGGTAAGTCTGAAGTCCATGTTTCCTTCTCATTTTATTTTGTCATTCGTGCTGTCATACACGATACATCCGATGAACAACACACATAAGTAACGTCGCCTTTTGTCATCCGATGAACACACACAGAAGGCGGTCTTCTTTTATAAACAGTTATCCTGTTGGCAGCACGCTGTTTAGTGAACTCGTATAACAACAACGCAATAAGAAATGTAGCGACCTAAGTTAACCGTCATCTTGTAAAATAGACCTAAAAAGAGATCCATGAGACGTGAACGAATTGTCCATTCACCAAGGAAGATCTCCCCTTTTGATTTGAAACAAGGAATCTATACTTCAATTCCCTAGAAAAGGGAATCTCTACTTTATTTCAACCTCTCTGAACTCCGCAACAAAATATTGTGACATTCTTACGAGAAATGCTATCAACACGTACTACTGTCGATTCCCACAAGTGAGAAACACTACTGTACTCCTTGATTTCCATGAGAAAGGCCCTGCCACCGCGGCCAATAGTAAATGACTACACGAGGTATGTTTCACTTTAGCGCCACTATTGTTGCTACTTCGAGAGTAGTCACTTCGAGGTGTGTGGTAGCCCGCGAGGTTTGGCCACGAACTCCTGGCCGGTGACCAAACACTGGTGGGTGAGCCGGACGGCGGCAAGGAAAGAGAGGTGCAAATTTTGGACTGCAATCACTCTCGATTTCTGGTGCCTTTGAAAGCACCGGAACAACGTGGTCTTCAAAGTGGGGAGGCCGGCCGCGCGGAAAATCACCCAAATGATGGGTCGAGGAGCTGTCACCTCCTCTTGACAGCAATCTAAGTCGCTTGCAGACGTTGTAAACTTGCTGCTTGTATGATACTGTACTCCGTATGTGATAAATTAATTATATTCAGTAGTGCGCACAGTCATTGAAGCATAACTTAACAAGCAAATATATTATTATAACCATAGATCTACATAGGCGTTGACATATACATAGGATATAAAGTGATTACGTTATTGGAATAGACTTTGCTTGAACTGCCGATTCCAAGTTGTATCTGTGCATATACTATACTCGGTCTAACTTGGTCTCGGCCAGTCGGCCCTGTGCAACCATCATGCATACACACTTGGACGGTGATGATTTCGAGGAAGTATTTGGAAACTCGTCGGACGACTTATCTGTCACCGCCGCTATTAGTCCTATGACGAACAAAAACACATAATTTTGATTTTGGAGATCACGTAAGGCGAGTAGGTCATGCGAAAGGAACCGATTTGGTTAATTAACTGAACAGTACTCCCTCCTCTTCACTGAATAAGCTTTATATTTCTTTTTAAAAAAAGTCAAGACAAGTAAAATTTGACCAAACTTTAAAGAAAATTTATCATCAAATACGATATTCTATAAATATGATATGAAAAAATAGTTCATGATGTATCAAATGATACTGATTTTGTATTTTGCATGTTACTAAATTTTTGAAAAATTGATCATACTTTATAGGGTTTGACTTTATAAATTAATACAAGCCTTATTCATTAGGACGCAGGTAGTACTATAATATTAGATCAGGCAAAAATAATGAAGATTTTCCATAAAATCATTATAGCACTTAAATTGGAGACTTGCTAAGTCTCACCTCTAGGTACACCTTTTTCATCTTAACTTTCCGTCTTTCATACTTCCTCCATTTCTTTAATTCGCATTCTAGCTTAAGTTAAAGTTAAATTTTGTCAAGTTGGCCAATAAGAAAATATCAACATCCATAATATTAAATATATATAATATGAAAATATATTCTAAGGGTATAGATATTACATTGTATATGTTTATATTTTCCCTAAAAAATTGATGAACTTTGTAAACTTCAACTTTGACTTAATCTCGGATAGAAAGGACTGGGAACGGAGGAAGGGAGTATATACTTCCTTGAGAGAACCCACGAGGAAATCCCATGCTCCCTAGATAAAAGTAGTTTTTTTCTTCTATTTTTTTGGTAAAGAGAATATATTAATATCGAAAGATATGAATTACACACAACCTCTGCAACAAACACAATAACTTACTACGGATGCACGCAACCAAAAAAAGGAAAAGAAAACTAAGAAAATAAAGCCCTCTACTGTATTCTGGCCCTAGCAGCAACAGTACATCCACCACCAAGATAATACCTGAATTTCAGGCTCTCCAAAAGCGACGCCTCCAAGAAAAGAACAGTGCACAAGCGTCGTCGTCGCCCGATCAAAGATCTTAGGTTTTCACCCTGAAGATAGTCCCCGCTCTCAAAATAATGTTTTCAACAATGCCTTTGCTAGGCACAACCAATTAAGGCCATACCTTGGATTTTCACCCTGAAAGGTAATACTACGAACTTTACTTGTGTTGTGGGCCCCACTTGCATACTGCTGCTGTGAAACTCAGAATACCAAGCAAGTCCCTCGACATCATAGAGACTCGAACCTCCATCGCTAGTTCTCGAAACCGGCCTTCATGATATTCTCCGTCTCTGATTTCACCATGGGCCCATCTGATGGAAACACATAATAGAGCTTCACGCCGCTCCCTTTAAAACCAAATGGTCGAAATAAATGCATGAGTGCAGACGACCTAATACCATCGATCCAGCAAACTCCAGGCATAAGGTGCTATGTTACATTTGTTGGCGGAGCCTTCCGGAACTCAACACTCTAGCCAAATCCAGAGGACATGCATCAAGTAGATCTTCGTTTATTGCAAGAGGAACCCTAGGATCACCGCTTTTATTCAACCCGTGCGAGCAGCCCCCATACCACATGTTGGCACCTTGCTCTAACTTTCGCACCGAACCCAATCGGTGGCCATGCAAGCAGGAGGAAAGGTGGCAACAACGCAGGGACGACCCTCGACCGGATTCAACCATACCATGCACCGAAGAAGATCTGGGTAGGCGGCACGGGAGATCCACCTAGATCAAATCTAGGTTTCGTCCAAACACCACTTCCCCTTAACCCTGCATCCGTCGTTGTCCATGGCACCGCCGGAGAAGGTCTCTACCACCACCCCGACCCATGGTCACCGCCCTGGTCACAGATCAGCAACTCGCCGACCCTCGCCACCCTAGCAGCTCCAGGGCGGACTCCTTCTTCCACCGCACCAAGTCACCTTCGGCGACGAGGGGAGCCGCCACCGCCGCGGCGAGGGGATCTGGCGGTAGCGGTGGTGAGGAGGTGGGGCGAATCTTTAGTTTAGGTAACAATAACTTGTAGCGAGCACATGTGGTTTCTATTAATAGAAAGCTAAAGAGTAAACTGCATGAACGGTCCTAATTCTTTTCACATGCTTTCATAGAGTCTCTTTTCTTTGAAATTGCACATCCGGGTCCTAAATTTTTTCATGTGAGGTCATATTTTGCTTTGACCACTTTAACCTGTCTATGTGGCATTTTGACCATGGACACGTAGACACTAGGGGTCCGAAAGGGGGTACAGACCAGACATGTCTATTTGCAAAAATGCCCCCAGGTTATATTCGCGTTGACTCTATCTATCTTCTTCTCGTTGGCTGGCGCCCATGCCTGCCCATGCTGCTCGCTCCAACTGGGCGTCGTTCGATTCGGTCACGCATCGCCTGCTTCAGATGCGGGCCACGGGTCGCCCTACTCTTCCCCTGCTCGTGCGCGGTGCCTCTGCCGCCCCTGCTCGCACGCCCGCTTCAGCTGACGTCCATACGCCGCCCTCCTCTCTTTCGCTGCTCGCATGCAGTACCTCTGCCGCCCCTGCTCGCGCCTCACTGAGCCAACTCGTCGCCAGGGCACACACCTTCCGGCACCCCTAGGATGAGCCGTCGTAGCCCAACACACAGAGAACAATGGCAGCTCACTGACGGATGTGGCCACCTCCTCCGTCGCAAGGCAGCGCTTTCCTGCGAGGGGCTCTGGAGAAGATGGCCAGTCTCCTTGCCGAGGCCGGACACAGGTGGACAAGTAGGGGCATTGTGGCTCACCTGCGAGAAGTTTTCGGCCTCCTTGCCGAGGCGGGGACATGCAGATGAGTAGGGGCGACGCCGTTCACATGCACATGGGTCTGGAGAAGTTGGCCAGCCACCTTGCCGAGGTGGGGCAAGAGCGGATGAGCAGGGCGGTGTCGTACTGGTCACCGAGTGGGGGAGAACACCAGGGATGCCATTTGCAAAACAATTGGTCATTGTTTGCAATAAAAAAGTAGTACTCGAGGACCGTCGTTTGGAAAAGAAATTCAACTTGGGGTTCTTTTTGGAAATATGCCCGTCTGGCAGGAACCTTCTGGGCCCTACTGCTACTACTAGTGTGGCACCGGTCAACGCCAGTCAAACCAATTTAAAACCTCGCGTGAATCACTTACGAAAGATTTAGAATCTGAATATGCAATTTCAAAGAACACAAACTCATCTGAAAATATGGGAAAAGAATTAGGACCGTCCCTGCGGTTTTCCCGAATTAGAAAGAAAACTCTCCTTAAAAAAATGAAAAATACACTTCCGTGAGAAAATCACAGAAATCAAAGACGTACAAGATCGACTAACCTTGTAAATCTTTAAAAACCGTTTGGCTGGTCCATCCCTATGTGAAAACCTAAGACCGTTTGATGTGCTATATATGAATGCAGACACGTTCCTTAAAACGCTGGAGCAGCTTCAAGTTCTCAGTTCTGCTCGTGTTTGTAGAGCATGATCCCTAGTTAATTATAAATGAATGCCTCCTGGAAGCTAGTAGCTCGTGTTTAGTAAAAAAAAACAATATGCCCTCAGCCCCTGCCGGATAAAATGTATGCAAATTGCTGAAAAGGCATGTCTATCTCTAAATCATGTCACCAAGATAAGATATAAAATGTTAAAGAGCAACTGCAAAATCCTTCCTTCAAGCATAGATTCTTATGCAAGCAATAATGTTTGGGAGCTATGGCGAATATCTAGGTCATACTCTGGTGCCTTACTACCTGAAGTCTAGCAGTTTCTGTAGTGCTCAAGTTTTGCCATTATAAAACGAAAATCCACGGACAAACTTTTGTATCCTCTTTTTATTGCTACATATATGCCTTTCCCTAATTCTTCTGGAGCCTGGAGGAGCCAAAGTTCCAACTCGTTGGGAATATTTACACATCTCTCCTATAAGTTTGTCTTTAACTAAACACAGAACTGAAGCAAATAAAAATAGACAAGTATTTCTGACACTAAATATTTGTCACAGGTTCAATAAATTTAGACAAATTTTAATTTAAATCGTCGAAAGGAGTAGTTCAGAGAAGCGCTGTTAGGATAAAGACATTTCCTAGCCTTAATATGGTATACTTGGAGACGGACCGAATTGCAAGCTAAGCAAGCACATAGGCAGGGGTGTTTGACCTGGAGGGATGTAGAGACAGCTTAGCTAAGAGCAGCTCTAACCGATCCATTATAATTAGCCTTTATGTGGTCAAGTATTTTAGAGGAGTATATTTACTTCTCTAAACTTTTGTCGATTCTAACTGATCCCCTAAATGTAAACCAGTAAAACTCAAATTCACACAAATTCATTCCAATTTCACATGATGTCATTCCAAAGTTGATTCAAACTAGTACATAAACATACTAAACCTTACACTGAAGTCTAGCCTACCACTCAAACTCATCCTCACTGCCCGAAAACATCTAGCCGATTATTTTTTTATGGAGTCATCGTTGTGATCGGAGACAAAGTCAATGACCTCCGGCTCCCTTGGATGGGCTCGGGCGGCCATCACATCGACCTTCGCGGCATCCCATGTGGCCTTCTTCTTGGCGTACCGCTCGAAGGCAACTGCCTCTTGCGCGACCCGCTCTGGGTGCTTCTTGTGGAGCTCCTATATGTACTCCTCGTCGACCTATGCAGCTTCCTAGTCCTCCCGCGCGGCGCGGCGGTCGATGACTGGAGCATTGTCCAGCTACTCGCCGAATGCAAAATTAAGCCTCATATCCGTGCCGTGGAACTGTACCGACGCGATGTCGTAGGCCTTTTCCGCATGTGCTGCCGAGTGGAACGAGACGGGCCAGTTCCTCTCGCCGGTGGTGCGATTGGCAATCTCTGCCACCCGCATGCCCCAAGATTGCTGGAGCACGCCGTGATACTTCCTATTCGGCAGCCGCAATGGGGAGGCTCGATGGAGCCGACGAGGGACGAGGATGCGCCACGGGACAAGCGCCCGCTCGATACGCCGCAGGACGAGCACTACGAAACGGTGGAGGGGAGCGACGACGCCGGGTCCAGCCATGGCGACTACTGTAGGAGGCTAGAGTTTGCAGAGGGGCGCCGACAAGGTGAGATAGGTGGTTGCGGATGCGATCGATGGACGTATCTAGATAGATTTTAGTTAAAGATACACCTATATATTAATATAGTTGAGGTATCTATTTTTAAACCAGTCGAGCCAGTTTAACTCGAGACATAGCCCATAGGTCGAGCCGAGCTAGAGAGCAAAACTGAAGGAGAGCGAGCAGGCAGGCATGGCAGCCGCGGGTTCGTAAGCCAGTGCACGTGTGGGTGGATGGATGGAACATCAGTGGGTGGCAGGTAGCTGAGCAGCAACTGCAGCTGATGGCACGCACAGCCTGCACTAATGGTCAGGCCCTGACCGGTGGTGATGGGCGCAGCCCGGGATCTGCGGGGGCTCTGTTGACTGGGACTAGCTAGAATCTCTACGTGCGCAAGTACCAACGTAAACTAATTGGGCGCGCACCCAACTAGCTGAACCAGGAGCTACTGCTTGTGGCCGACACCTCCAAGGGTCTAGGCATCTGTTGGTTAGAAACAAAACATAGGCATCTCCAACAAATGCATTAAAATAAAACAGCATTTTAAGAAACTGCTATATTTAGGTGTGGGATGACAGAAGTCGTGCTCCAACGCACAATCATAAGATGTGCGCAAGTAATTTTTGGTCACGACCAAACATGCTCAATGGCACACCACAAATAAACGACAAGCAATCCGGCGCGCTCAAAACAAATCCAGCCATGCAAAAACTCAGTGGTCACGGTGAAACTTCACCCGTGCGTGGAACCGCCCTGATCCCCTCCCTCCGGCGGTCCACGTCACCCCAACCCCTTTCGTATGGCGACCAGCGTGGGCCCCGCACAACGTTGGTTGCCTCTGCGAATAGTTCGTTGGCTGTCTTAGCGGAGACGTGCACAGACGCGGACGAGAGGCCGCGAGATCAACGATGCATGCTCCTACGCGATCGATGAACGGGATGGGCACGGTCGACTGCATCCTCGACATAGATGTGATGGCCACCAGATCCCCTCGCTAGCACGTCGACCAGGTGGAGCCCGCGGTGTATTCCGCCATGGGTAGGCTGCACAAACGCTGGGCGGGCACAACCAAGGAGCGGGTCCTTGTCCTCGACACAGTGGTTGCGTGGCTTCCCCACTCGCAAAGGGACTTGGCCAGCGGTGTGGTGTTAGTATTGCTCACTAAGACGTTGATTAGGGACCATATTACTTTTCCCAAAATCTTTGTAGGGTCTTTCTTGTAAAGTCAAGGCTTTGTTTGTTGTACATATGTTGAAGAAATATGTTTGTGGTGCCCTGTTTTAGAGCATCTAGAAAACCGAAACCCCACCCACCTCGTGCCCACTCTCGCTCCCCTGAGGGCGACCGGGCGTTGCCGCCTTCATCCGGCTGCCGCCAACCCTCCCAGCCTCTCTCCCCCATCGCCTCCACCGGCAGAGGTCGTCGGGCGAAGCCCAGGAGACGTCGGCGGCTTGCCCTTACCCGTGCCATAGAAGGGCGGTCAGGGCCCTCCCCTTCCATGCAGCGGTGCTCCTTGGGAGGCCTTGGCCCGGCGCGGCCGGGAGAAGCTGAAGACGGCGGCGCTCCTGCGGCGGGGCTCATCGGTTGCGGTCGCCGACCACTAGCTCAACCATGGTCTAGAGTTCTTGAGCGGTAGATGGGCTTGGGCTGGCCCGATAGGCTTGAGCGGGCTGGACGCTGCGGTCGTGGAGCTGTCTGGAGGTGGTGGCGACGACAAGGTTGGGAAGACCGGCGGTGGTGTTGCGGCCTTCCTATCGCAGCACTGCGGTCGGGGCTTTACGGGCCTATCTAGGCCCAGCCGAGCTAGCCAGCGCCTGGTGTGCCCCCACTGCTCTGTCCGGCCGATGAGTGCCTCTCGGTGGTGGAGGTGGGTTTCTCCGTGGCTGCGAAGTTGCTGCTGCTCATTCCGGCGATGTCGTGTGTCTCCATCCTTTAGGCCGCATGTCAGTGTCTCAAAGCATTTGATGATGGTGATTGCAAGATCGTGGTGGTGCATGCTGGTGAGCGATGAAGCTAGGTGGTGGTACCCCATGTAGGATAACGTTGCATAGAAAACAAAAATTTTCCTACCGCGAACACGCAATCCAAGCCAAGATGCAATCTAGAAGACGGTAGCAACGAGGGGCTATCGAGTCTCACCCTTGAAGAGATTCCAAAGCCTACAAGATGAGGCTCTTGTTGCTGCGGTAGACGTTCACTTGCCGCTTGCAAAAGCGCGTAGAAGATCTTGATCACGATCGCTTCCGGCGCCACGAACGGGCAACACCTCCGTACTCGGTCACACGTTCGGTTGTTGATGAAGACGACGTCCACCTCCCCGTTCCAGCGGGCAGCGGAAGTAGTAGCTCCTCTTGAATCCGACGAGCACGACGGCGTGGTGTCGGTGGTGGTGGAGAAATCCGGCGGAGCTTCGCTTAAGCGTGCGGGATGTGGTGGAGGAGAGAGACCGCTAGGGTTTGGGGAGAGAGGGGGCTTGGGCGCCGGCCCTCTAAGGGGTGCGGCCAAGGCTGAGGCTTGAAGTGGCCAGCCCCCTCTCCTATGCCCCTCATTATATAGGTGGAAGTCCCAAGAGTTCTAGTCCAAGTCTTCGAATAAGACCCCAACACTAAAACCTTCCATATGTGGGAAACCTACTCAAGGAGGGAGTCCTACCCAAGGTGGGACTCCCACCTTTCCTTGAGGTGGGTTGGCCGGCCACCCTAGGGGAGTCCACCTTGGACTCCTCCCCTTTAGGGTTGGCTGGTCATGCAAGGTGGAGTCCCTCCGGGACTCTACTTTCCATGGTGATTTCTTCCGGACTTTTCTAGAACCTTCTAGAACCTGCCATAAATGCACCGGATCATTTCCAAACTTGGAATATGACTTCCTATATATGAATCTTATTCTCCGGACCATTCCGGAACTCCTCGTGATGTCCGGGATCTCATCCGGGACTCCGAACAAATATTTGAACTCCATTCCATATTCAAGTTCTACCATTTCAACATCCAACTTTAAGTGTGTCACCCTACGGTTCGTGAACTATGCGGACATGGTTGAGTACTCACTCCGACCAATAACCAATAGCGGGATCTGGAGATCCATAATGGCTCCCACATTTTCAACGATGACTTTAGTGATCGAATGAACCATTCACATACGATACCAATTCCCTTTGTCACGCGATATTTTACTTGTCCGAGGTTTGATCTTCGGTATCACTCTATACCTTGTTCAACCTCGTCTCCTGACAAGTACTCTTTACTCGTACCGTGGTATGTGGTCTCTTATGAACTCATTCATATGCTTGCAAGACATTAGACGACATTCCACCGAGAGGGCCCAGAGTATATCTATCCGTCATCGGGATGGACAAATCCCACTCGTTGATCCATATGCCTCAACTCATACTTTCCGGATACTTAATCCCACCTTTATAACCACCCATTTACGCAGTGGCGTTTGGTGTAATCAAAGTACCTTTCCGGTATAAGTGATTTACATGATCTCATGGTCATAAGGACTAGGTAACTATGTATCAAAAGCTTATAGCAAATAACTTAATGACGAGATCTTATGCTACGCTTAATTGGGTGTGTCCATTACATCATTCATATAATGATATAACCTTGTTATTAATAACATCCAATGTTCATGATTATGAAACTAATCATCCATTAATCAACAAGCTAGTTTAAGAGGCATACTAGGGACTTCTTTGTTGTCTACATATCACACATGTACTAATGTTTCGGTTAATACAATTATAGCATGATATATAAACATTTATCATAAACATAAAGATATAAATAATAACCACTTTATTATTGCCTCTAGGGCATATCTCCTTCAGTCTCCCACTTGCACTAGAGTCAATAATCTAGTTTACATTTGTAAAGATATAACACCTTGGCCTTCTGGTGCTTTATCATGTTTTGCTCACGGGAGAGGCTTTAGTCAACGGGTCTGACATGCTCAGAAACGTATGTATTTTGTAATTCATTTGCGTCTCAACGCATCACTCATTTCCAAATGAGTCGGCATTAAATATGTTTGGTCTTCTGGTGGAACCTTAATTCCGTGGTCTGAAATATGTCACTAATATTGTCACACACAATATAGCTTCAAAGTTCTGACACTATTGGAACTACACCAAGTTCTCAAAGAACTTCTTGACTTTAACATCCTTTGTCATTGTCAAAACAATGACATATTCCGCCTTCTTTTGTAGAATCCGTCACAATATTTAGAACTCTTCTAAATCTAGCATAGACAACTTCTAGCTCATTGTGCTACCTTTTAAAAACAACACTTAGTCTAATTTGAGATTGAAATTTTATTTTTATATGTGACAAAACAAATATCGGTGTAATCACCTTACAGCGATTTGTTTGTCATTTCTCCATACAAAAATATATATATATATATATCCTTGGTTCTTCTAAAGTACTCAAGGATACTCTTACTGTCGTCCAATGATCATCTCATGAATCATTCTGTTATATGCTCATAACATTTTAGAGCACAAGATATCTGATTTTGTACATATTATTCGTGATCTAAAATCACTCATGTGTTTTTACTCATTGAGTGTCAGATACACTCAAGTCTTGTTAAACCTTCACATGACAAGAACATTTTCTTAATATTTCTATATTGAACTACTTCAATATCCATCATATGTACTTTGACTTAAACTTATTTATGTGTTTCAATCTATCTTCATAGATCTTGACACTAAATTTGTTTCAGTCCATATCCTTTCATTGAAGTTAATTCTCAATGAAACCTTTTTAATCAAGTATATAATTACATCATTTATAACCAACTATATGTCACCTACATAAAGTATTATAAATGTGTCTTAGCGCTCCCACTTAATTTCTTGCAAATGCAAGCCTCTTCATCGTCTCCGATGAAATCAAAAACTCTTTGACTATTTCATCCGGTGAAGATTCCAACTCCGTGATACTTACTTCATCCAATTGAAGCTTGTATACCTATCTAGTATTCCACGGACCAGCAAAACTCTTGGTTGTATCTTGTATACATACTTCTGTTAAGTAGTGTATTTTGCCATCCTACTAGCATATCTCATAAAAGAAATATGTAGTGATTACTAGAATAATCCACATAGACTATAAGCATTGCTACGGAAGATCTAATCTTATCGTATTCAACTCTTTGAACTTTGTCGTAAACAATTTTTCGATAAGTCAAGCTTTCTTCAAGGATATTTCATCCAAGTCTATCAATTTCATAGATCCATTTACTTTCATAAAGTATTCATCTATCTTGGATTTCATGGCGCATGGCCATTTTAACGGAGTCATGGCCCATCATAACTTCTTTGTTTTGTAGTTGGTTTATCATTGTTCAAAATCAATCCTTTGTCCACAAATCATTTATTTGATCACAAAGTAAACCATACCTACAAGGTTCAATATGTACTTCGATCTCCATGGCTAAAACACTTTGTAGTCATGAGAGCCATGATCGTCGTGGCCGCTTCCGAAACCAATTCCGATGTTGCGCTACTCCGATCATTATGCTCAGTGTTCATAAACCTTATCAAATTATATTGTCCTCCCACTCAAATACTTCACTCGAAACAATTTCTCGGAAATAAGAAACATTGACAAACACTTTTGTCTTTGTCTCGTGGGAAGAATTCCCAATTAAATCTCCGGGATAACCAACAAAGACATTCATCCGATTTTGGTTGACTATTAGGGTTTATACCCATGCCATAACTTGTATGGTGTCATTTCAACGGATCATGATGATGCTCTATTCGGTGTAAAAGCGGTAGTCACTAAAGCATAATCCACAAAAATATAATGGCATCAATATTTTATCTCATCATTGATCCAACAAAGTTTGGATATATCTCTTGGATACTTCATCATCACTATGATACTCCAAGAAACGTAAGTTGTAGAACAATTTCATAACTCTCTTAGATGTTCGCTAAAACTCGTAATTCAAATATTTCCACCATGATCCAATCATAGATATTTGACTTTTCTATTACGATGATTTCCACTTCATACTGAAATTTATTTGAATCCATTCAAATGTTTCAAACTTCTTCCTTATTGAATATATCCACATATATATACTCAATTCATTGTTGAAAGTTTTCATGAAGTAGAAGAATCTCCCGCACACAACTATGCCCGAGTGAACCATATACATCATCATGTATGTTTCCACTAAGTTAGTTGCCCGTTCAACTCTTGGCCTATGAACGGTATTTTAGTCATTCTCTTTAGAAAAGATTTGCAAGCGCCAAATGATTCAAAAATCAAATGACTCCAAAAATCCATTTGCATGGAGTTCCTTCATGCATTCCTTTCTAACATGACCTAAATGGCGGTTCCACAAATAAGTGGAATTCAAATCATTTGCCTTATGGCATTTTAGCGTCGATGTTATGTATGTGTGTTTCACCATTAAGATTTATAATAACTTATCCATCGTACATGGAGTAATGTCATAATTTGAACAACTCATTGTTTTCATTTGACCAGAGCAAAATAACAATTATTAAGTTCTTTATTATAAATTCTAAGGGCTAGATAGAATGCCAACGACGAACATAATAACACTTTATTTTGTTCCGGACGTGCATTCCTATCATATTCCTTGTCGATCACTTAGGCCATTGTATTCTTGTATTGCGTTGTTTTGTATGACACTTCATACCAACCAATATAGTACTAATACCCAAGAATTTCATAGTGTGACTTAACTAGGAATACAACCATAACATGTATATCATTTATATACACCCGAGCTAGACTTTCTAGTCTTTTCTTTTCTTTTTGCCAAAATATCTTTTGCGGTTTCTCTTTTAGCTTTCCTCATTATTCGAAAAACACTTCAACATCAATAACTTCTAGGTTTGTTGGTCAAATACCAATAACCTTGAGGTTCTTACTTTGAAGTTGATCATCATATGACAAGTGTTCCGGATTTCACTATTAGTAACCTTGTAATATGATGAACAATTTCACTCATAATTTTATCCATTATATCATGATGACTTTCTGAGACCATGTCTGTACATGCTAGGCTCATAAAGTTTTAACCTTGGTATTTGCATGTGCAAATCTGGCTTGCACCCGTTGTATGCACACGTAGAATCTATCACACCCGATCATCACGTGATGCTTCGATACGACGAGTCTTAGCAACGGTGCATACTAAGGATGATAACTTCATGGATATGCGAATATCGTTAGTGCCCCAATAGTTGGAGGATTGTGACGCCTTGCGTCTTCAACCTTCGTACATTCCCATAAAACTTATGAGTTCATGTAGTCTCACCAAATTATATTCTATCATCTTGTAATAAGGTCTTAGATATCACATATATCTCATACCTTGATTATTTCTGAAAACTAAATTTTCAGCTCCTTACTTTTCAAACAGATTTGAACTTCAAGTTTGACGGAGACAAGATAACTTTAGGTACTAATTGAAACCATAGCTCTTTGAATCAACAATGTGAGGTTTACTAAAAGTTTGCAATAGGACTTAATCAATTCTTGATTCTTTAACAATACGGTACCAATCCGTAAAGTTTCTTATCAGATTTTAACAAGTATTTCTATCTCAATTACAAGACTAGCGCATGGTAGAAAACGGATGCCAATACTACAAAAATTAATTCAAAATACTACTCAGACTATGTTTATGATAATTAGTTCATGTTTTAATCTAATTACTAATGAACTCCCACTTAATACAACATCCCTCATAGTTGTTAAGTGGTACACGATCCAAATCCACTACACCAAAACCGATCATCACGTGAGATGATGTAGCTTCAATAGTGAACATCAAAATGTTGATCATATCATCCATATGACTCGTGTTCAACCTTTCGGTTTCCGTTGTCCCGAGGCCATGTCCGTACATGCTAGGCTCGTCAAGCAAACCCAAGTATTCCGCGTGTGCAACATGGCTTACACCCGTTGTATGTGAACGTTGAGTCTATCACATCCGATCATCACGAGATGCTTCGAAACGACGAACCGTACAACGGTGCATACTAGGGGAGAACACTTTATTATCTTGATATTAATGTGAGGGATCATCTTATAATGCTACCGTCGCGATCTAAGCAAAATAAGATGCATAAAAGGATTAACATCACATGCAGTTCATATGTGATATGATATGGCCCTTTTGTCTTTGCGCCTTCGATCTTCATCTCTAAAGCACGGACATGATCTCCATCATCAACGGGCATGATCTCCATCATCGTCGGCGTAGCGTCAAGGTCCATGGCGCCGTCTTCATGGTTGTTCACCTCATGTAGCAACTATTACAACTACTTTGAAATACTACTCAACATGAAATTTAAAGACAACCATAAGGCTCTTGCCGGTTGCCACAATACAATAATGATCATCTCATACATATTCATCATCACATTATGGCCATATCACATCACCAAACCCTGCAAAAACAAGTTAGACGTCTCTAATTTGGTTTGCATATTTTACGTGGTTTAGGGTTTTCGAGTAAGATCTAATCTACCTACGAACATGAACCACAACGGTGATACTAGTGTTGTCAATAGAAGAGTAAATTGAATCTTCACTATAGTAGGAGAGACGGACACCCGCAAAGCCTCTTATGCAATACAAGTTGCATGTCGAACGAGGAACAAGTCTCATGAACGCGGTCATGTAAAGTTAGTCCGAGCCGCTTCATCCCACTATGCCACAAAGATGCAAAGTACTCAAACTAAAGATAACAAGAGCATCAACGCCCACAAAACCATTGTGTTCTACTCGTGCAACCATCTATGCATAGACACGGCTGCGATACCACTCGTAGGATAACGTTGCATAGAAAACAAAAATTTTCCTACCGCGAACACGCAATCCAAGCCAAGATGCAATCTAGAAGATGGTAGCAACGAGGGGGTATCGAGTCTCACCCTTGAAGAGATTCCAAAGCCTACAAGATGAGGCTCTTGTTGCTGCGGTAGACGTTCACTTGCCGCTTGCAAAAGCGCGTAGAAGATCTTGATCACGATCGCTTCCGGCGCCACGAACGGGCAGCACCTCCGTACTCGGTCACACGTTCGGTTGTTGATGAAGACGACGTCCACCTCCCCGTTCCAGCGGGCAGCGGAAGTAGTAGCTCCTCTTGAATCCGACGAGCACGACGGCGTGGTGTCGGTGGTGGTGGAGAAATCCGGCGGAGCTTCGCTTAAGCGTGCGGGATGTGGTGGAGGAGAGAGACCGCTAGGGTTTGGGGAGAGAGGGGGGTTGGGCGCCGGCCCTCTAAGGGGTGCGGCCAAGGCTGAGGCTTGAAGTGGTCAGCCCCCTCTCCTATGCCCCTCATTATATAGGTGGAAGCACCAAGAGTTCTAGTCCAAGTCTTCGAATAAGACCCCAACACTAAAACCTCCCATATGTGGGAAACCTACTCAAGGAGGGAGTCCTACCCAAGGTGGGACTCCCACCTTTCCTTGAGGTGGGTTGGCCGGCCACCCTAGGGGAGTCCACCTTGGACTCCTCCCCTTTAGGGTTGGCTGGTCATGCAAGGTGGAGTCCCTCCGGGACTCTACTTTCCATGGTGATTTCTTCCGGACTTTTCTAGAACCTTCTAGAACCTGCCATAAATGCACCGGATCATTTCCAAACTTGGAATATGACTTCCTATATATGAATCTTATTCTCCGGACCATTCCGGAACTCCTCGTGATGTCCGGGATCTCATCCGGGACTCCGAACAAATATTCGAACTCCATTCCATATTCAAGTTCTACCATTTCAACATCCAACTTTAAGTGTGTCACCCTACGGTTCGTGAACTATGCGGACATGGTTGAGTACTCACTCCGACCAATAACCAATAGCGGGATCTGGAGATCCATAATGGCTCCCACATATTCAACGATGACTTTAGTGATCGAATGAACCATTCACATACGATACCAATTCCCTTTGTCACGCGATATTTTACTTGTCCGAGGTTTGATCTTCGGTATCACTCTATACCTTGTTCAACCTCGTCTCCGACAAGTACTCTTTACTCGTACCGTGGTATGTGGTCTCTTATGAACTTATTCATATGCTTGCAAGACATTAGACGACATTCCACCGAGAGGGCCCGGAGTATATCTATCCGTCATCGGGATGGACAAATCCCATTGTTGATCCATATGCCTCAACTCATACTTTCCGGATACTTAATCCCACCTTTATAACCACCCATTTACGCGGTGGCGTTTGATGTAATCAAAGTACCTTTCCGGTATAAGTGATTTACATGATCTCATGGTCATAAGGACTAGGTAACTATGTATCAAAAGCTTATAGCAAATAACTTAATGACGAGATCTTATGCTACGCTTAATTGGGTGTGTCCATTACATCATTCATATAATGATATAACCTTGTTATTAATAACATCCAATGTTCATGATTATGAAACTAATCATCCATTAATCAACAAGCTAGTTTAAGAGGCATACTAGGGACTTCTTTGTTGTCTACATATCACACATGTACTAATGTTTCGGTTAATACAATTATAGCATGATATATAAACATTTATCATAAACATAAAGATATAAATAATAACCACTTTATTATTGCCTCTAGGGCATATCTCCTTAAAATTCTACAATGTAAGAGTATGAGGAACTATATGCATGCAATTTTGAGAAACAGAAAAAGTTTTGTTGGCCCAAAATTTTGCACTTCAAAGATTAAACCAATGCACCAAAAAGTTGGGTTGTTACAAACCTTCCCCCCTTAAAATTAATCTCGTCCTCGAGATTCGGTGGCTAAGAACTGAAGAGTGCGGGGAAATCCTTTCGGAGCTGATCTTCTCTTTCCCAAGTGGCTTCCTCCTCGGAGTGATTTGTCCACTGAACCTTACAAAATTTAATCTTCCTTCTACGGGTGAGACGAACAGCTTCTTCTAGAATCCGAAGGGGTACTTCTCGATAGGTTAAGTCGGTGTTGAGGTCGAGGGTGCGATAATCGATGTTCTTGAATGTCTCAGGCTTGTCAGGCACTTGGAGGCATCGTCGAAGAAGAGAGATATGGAACACATCATGGAAATCCGCTAATTCAGCAGGTAGTTCAAGTTGATAGGATACTTCACCTCGACGAGCGAGAACCTTGAAGGGTCCAATATATCTTGGGGCAAGCTTCCCTTTGACGTGAAATCTCTGCATTCCCTTGAGTGGAGTGACGCGAAGATAGGCATGATCACCAACATTGAATGTCAACTCGCGACGCTTAGAATCAGCATAACTCTTCTGACGCGATTGAGCGGCTTTGAGGCGATCACGGATTAGTTGAACTTGCTCTTCAGCTTCGCGAAGATGGTCAGGTCCAAAGACTTGACTATCTCCAGTCTCGGACCAGTTGAGAGGGGTTCGACAACGGCGACCATATAGGGCTTCAAAGGGGGCCATCTGAAGACTAGCTTGGTAGCTATTGTTGTAAGAGAATTCAGCGAAGGGTAGACAGTCTTCCCATTTTGCTCCATAAGCGAGGACACAAGCACGAAGCATATCTTCAAGAATCTGATTTACTCTTTCGGTCTGGCCACCAGTCTGCGGGTGATAAGCAGTGCTGAAGGCGAGCTTGGTACCGAGGGCTTCATGCAGACTCTTCCAGAATCTCGAGGTGAATTGGTGTTATCACCAAGATTTAACGCGGAGGTGGAGCCGATCAAGATGG
>NC_061508.1:193034631-193047339 GCF_022539505.1 Lolium rigidum
GGGCCCACCGCGCCGCCTTGTGGGGTGGGCGCCCGTGGCCCCCCTCCTTCCGGTCTTCCGGCTCCGTCCATCTTCTCGTGAAAATAGGCCCATTGGAATTAATCCCGGGATTTTCCTCGAAAGTTGAGTTTCTCGCACAAAAACAAGACACCAGGGCAATTCTGCTGAAAACAGCGTTAGTCCGTGTTAGTTGTATCCAAAATACACAAATTAGAGGCAAAACAATAGCAAAAGTGTTCGGGAAAGTAGATACGTTTTGGATGTATCAATACAATCGTTGTAATTTCATTAACATGAAGGTATAAAATTTAGGTGTTCAAAATTTCCAAATAAATATACTGCTCAATTTTATGATTGGTTAATTCTCAATTTCAGTTTATCAAGCCGGGAGGGGATAAATTCTTGAGTCCATTAGGAAGTGTATTTTCTTTCTTCAAGACCACACATTTTCTGAAAAAGGGGACCAATGCAAACTTATAATTACTCAAGTAAAAAAATAGATAATCAGATAAGGAATTTCCCACATAACAAGATACCAAGATGAAAAATAGATTAGCTTCTTTACGGAATTTATCGTAGCATTTAGCAACCAACTGTGGCCATTACTATGTAAGCTAGGCACCGTGTTAACGAAACAAGACTGAGTTACTAAACTAAGAGTTCTCCATTTCTTTAGATAAAATTATATTTGAGTTCAGATTGTTAAAAATAAAATCATAAGCCTCTTATTCTCATGATAGCCCACTCCCGAATAAATAAAATTTCCCTTCTTTTATAGATTCTCATGATAGAGTTCACCAGGTAAGCACATCTCAAATCTGTTTTCGGCCGGTTTTCCTGTACTGACGAGTTATATTGTTTTATAACAATGAAATAGCAAGCCTCTTGCCTTGTAATCAAATAATAGAAATTATGCGTGAACCAAATACATATCCTGGAATTAACTTGATGCCTAAACTCAACTTCATATGCACACAATGAGTATAGTAGCAAATACATATCCTGGAATTAACTTGATGCCTAAACTCAACTTCATATGCACACAATGAGTATAGTAGCAAATACATATCCTGGAATTAACTTGATGCCTAAACTCAACTTCATATGCACACAATGAGTATAGTAGCAAAGGTGGAGAACTTAAATTTTAGTGAACTCTCCAGTCAACTGGAATTAGGTCGAATGGTAAATAAGCAACTGCGAAGTTATAATGGGACAAATGAGCTAAAAACGGTGGATGGGGTTGGGATAGCTGCTTCACTCAAGCGTAATAGCACATAGTACATTAGGTGTCCGTACCTTCACAACACTTAACTTGATATGTAAATTTCGGATAAAGCTTCTACTAACCAAGTGACAAATCGTTTAACCGGTTGTGTATAATGGCTTCTCGGAATCATCTGCACCTAGTAATAGTAATTATAACAATGAAACTTGGTGCAGTTTCCTTTAGAGTCCTCTTTCATTTGGTACAGTTTCTCACTGAAGAAGATAATCATTCATCGATTTTGATAGACATGCCAGGAGCATAATATTTAGAAATATATAGTCGAATCATTGACAATAACCATACAAAAGATATCGTTCAATTGTCCAGTAAACTTCTGGAACGAGCAATATGTACAACAAAAATCTATTTGCGTCAGTGGAATATGAATCAAAGGTTCTCATAGATATTCCTTCTAGTAGGTGAGAAGACCAGATGAATAAATCAGATGCACAATAACAACAGGGTGATTTCAGACCGTTGTACTCTTGTTAAAGAACAAACTTTTACAATTTGCTAGGCAGATAGGAACCATTTAGGTGTGTGCAGGGAGGAGCGGATAGGAACCATTTGGGTGTGTGTAGGGAGTATAAGTTAGTAAAAACATGGAGGACGCAGGACAGAGAGATTAAAAAATGGAGAGCAGCCATGGCCAGCAACCTAGCACCCGTATTCTCTTGCCTTGGCAAGCCCCAGTAGCAAGCGGCTTCCTTACTATCCTCATTTGTGATCCATGGCATTGACGGTGTCGCCTGCTCCTCCTCGTCATGGCCCGCTTTGCAGAAGATGGTCATCAAGTCAGCATGCTTCTGTTGATGGCAAGGTCATATGAGTTACCTTGGCAGAAAGCGGGCCGCCCACAAGGATAGCCTCGCCTCCCTGAAATCTTTGCTGGCGAGTGATTCCCTCATTCTTAGTATCACTTTCTGTAATTTCTGCAAAAAATTATATCAGACATTGTGCTCGTTATGAAAATATGATATATAAGTAATTTTTCTCATGTTAATTTGTTTCTTATATATATCAAATAATACATGGGTAGCATTGACATTCTTGTAACCAGATGAAATACTCATGATCAAACCATACGAAGGGAGTAAAAGGGGATTGAGTCCAACATACATTTCAGATGCTCACCAACACATGTGGCCAGCTACCTAGGCAAAAAAACGGAATCACTAAAATAGGGAGATCGAACATTAAAACTGAATCCATCAAAGATTCATGATACATAACTCCTTAAAACGATGGAGGTCATGGCCTGCGTAGTGCAACCTCACCGCGTCCACGCTCGAACTTGGGTTGCTTATGCCTTTGACGTACCTCCCACGCCATCGGGAGAGCCTAACCCTATTTTGCAAAAGATGAGCCGTTTCATGACTGCTCTCATCAAGCCGCCGGGCACCGACCATCTCCGCCATCTCGCCATCGCAACCAAGGAGAGAAGGCAAAACGATGATGAGGCAGAAAAGATTGAGGCGACAACGAACTTCTTCGGCTCGTGCACATGAAATAGGCCAGTGATGCAGTAACGCTTTTCCCCATTAACTACTCCGGCAAGTCCGTGCCAGTTTCAATCGCCCACATTGCATAACTCAGCAGCCGTAGTGACGCTTTGCCCCCCACCACACCAGTTTTTTTTTTGCGGTCGTGTGGAGGACTGCACTGGCATGCGAGAATCAAGGCCCGCATCGACCCGGCCCCATCTCCTCCACTCTGCATCAAGCAAGGCCTGCCAACGGTTGATGAAACTATCAGTCCAGTTAACCAGAGAACGGCTAGGTCGGTTTGGGGGAGTAGAGGCCCATGTAATGTTGGGTTGGTGTTTGACGTGAATTGACAGTGTAGTCTGATTGCAGTAACGTTTCAGCGATATAGGATAATCTGGTGCGTTAAAGAGCTGGATCCAACGGTCTAGAGCCCTAAATCGTTGTGGGAGAGCCTAGGTAGTTCCATCTGTTATCACCAGAATTTGACCGAGTCAGAGGTGGGCCGCGATCAAGATGGACTTGAAGATATATATATAGAAGAAATACGTGAATCAGCCTTACATGCAAAGTTTGGGCTAGTTTGCCCTTGTATCTGTAACATATTAGATTACGTGTCGGTTAGGAGTCAGAGTTTTACCCGTGCACGGTTAGGTGCACGCCCGAATTAGAAAGTCCCTTGGACTATAAATATGTATCTAGGGTTTATGGAATAAACAACAACCAACGTTCAACACAAACAAATCTCGGCGCATCGCCAACTCCTTCGTCTCGAGGGTTTCTCCGGTAAGCACCATGCTGCCTAGATCACATCTTGCGATCTAGGCAACACAAGCCTATCTCGTTGTTCATGCGTTGCTCGTGCTGAAGCCTTTTTGATGGCGAGCAACGTAGTTATCTTAGATGTGTTAGGGTTAGCATTGTTCTTCGTATCATTTGCTATCGTAGTGCAACCCTTATACATCTAGCCGCCCTTACACCTGTCTTAGGTGTAGGGGCGGCACCCCGCTTGATCATAGTTTAGTAGATCCGATCCGTTACGGTTGCTCCTTGTTCATCAAGGATTAGTTTAACATCCGCAATAGTTAGGCCTTACAAAGGGTTGGAGGATCCAGCGGCGTGTAGGGTGGAGTTTGCTAGCCCTAGACAGGATGTTCCGGGATCAACCTCGTGTTGGTTTTTAGGCCCCGTCTAGGATCGGCTTACGGTCACCGTACGCGAGCGCGATGCCCAATCGTGAGTAGGATGATCCGATTATGCGGTGAAAACCCTAAATCGTCGTAGATCGCATTAGCTTTATCTTGATCAAGCAGGACCACCATATATTCGGACACCTTGTACGAATCATGGGTGGATCGGCTCTTTGAGCCGATTCACGAGATAACCCGAGAGCCGATCGAGGCTCGTATTTAACGTTTACGTGTATGCCATGCAGAAACTAAGCGAGGCATCATCCAACACCTTCCCCGACCGGGTATAGGTCGGTGGCACGCCCTTGCGATAGCATCGGACGTGTGACCGAGGAGGCTTTGCGGGCCGTCGCTCCGAGGGACCGGGGCCAGCCGCAGCGCTAGTTGTTCCCGGCTCGACGGTGTTGCCGGCCGCCGCCCGCCGGTGGGTTTCGACCGCAACACATTCTCGGCACGCCCGGTGGGACAATCTTCGACATCCACCCCATCGCCATCTACATCCGAGATGGCGGAAAGCACTCCGGTCAAGTACGAGGATCCGACCGACGAGCTCAATAAGAAGCATGACGAGATCAAGGCGGTCCTCGAAGCCGAACTCATCGGCTCTTTCCACGAACCCGCTCCCATGGCGTCGGTGGAAGGGGTTCTCACCGAAGGCGCACTCGATGGAGTGGACCCGTCCGCCCGTCGGAAGAACGCACCGGGTCGCTGCGTCGAGAGATCAACTACATGGTGGCTCACCGCACCGCCACTCGAGAGCCTGGTGAACACTTTGGAGCGTGTCGCTCGCGCGTGGTCCAGAAATCATGAGCCATCGATATTCTCCGTCGGGACCAGCTCGGGGACTTACAAAGGAGAGATGCCACTCCAGTCCCATCCTCCGCCGCCGTTCGCATGGGCAGCACCGAAGTGCCAAACTCATCGGCATACGTCGTCTACAAGATTGGTGGTGATCCTAGTGACTACCAATTCCTACCCGAGGCACCCAAGGAGATCCCGCACGGATACGCGTGCGCATACGTACCGCATCTGCAGTACCGGGCACTCTCGAGCCAAGGTTGCAACAAGCAGGGGCCTCCGGAACAGCGAGGAGGAACGTCGGGAGCAGATCTTGAGAAGCAAACGTGGTTAGCTAAGTACGCCACTCCGACAAACCTCCAGAGCCCAACTCCTGCAGTTGGCTCAGAACCGGAAAAGCAAGCATGGCTGGTTAAGTATGCCACCCCGGCGAATCTTCAGGGTTCGACACCTTCAGCCATCACCGCGGATCAGATTTGTACAATTATGAAAGATCAGTTCGGCATGATGCCGAAAAGGAAGACGTTCGGCTATACCAAGCCGTACCCCAACGAGTACGAATTGATCCCGCTACCACCCAAATATCGGCTCCCGGACTTCACAAAGTTTAGTGGATCAGATGGTTCCAGCTCCATCGAGCATGTGAGCCGATATTTGGCACAGCTGGGCACGATCTCAGCATCAGACGAGCTGCGTGTGAGGTTCTTCGCACAGTCCCTCACAGGATCGGCTTTCGGATGGTACACATCGCTGCCACCGAACTCCATCCGGACTTGGAAGCAGTTGGAAGAGCAGTTCCATGAGCAGTATCATTCAGAGGCTTCCGAGGCTGGCATTGCCGATCTAGCACAAGTACGACAGAAGCGCGGGGAAACAGTGTCAGAATACATCCAGGCGCTTCGAGACCGTGAGGAACCGATGCTATTCGGTTCACGTAAGTGAAAAAGAAGCGACCGAGTTGGCGGTGGTGGGTCTCTCATCATCGATCAAGGACGTGGCCTCCCGTGCAGACTACCCTTCATTGGCGCACATGGTGCGAGCTGTCGCGCATATGAACAGCGCCACCCGGATGTTTACCAGGACAAATTCAAGCGTGCGGTGGCCCCGGTTGAGGCATACGAGGATGAAGGTGCCGCGGGAGATCGAGAGGTAGCAGGTGGCTGAATGGACTCGAGCGGCAGGCCCCGTGTCCTGCAAATGGGTGAAGCCACAAGGCCCTCCAAAAGGGTTCGACTTCGACGTGACCAAAACCGAGCAGATTTTCGATCTCTTACTCACGGAGAAGCATATAAAGGTACCCGAAGGCCACAAGTTTCCTACGGTGCAGGAGCCGAACGGAAAGCCATACCGCAAGTTGCATAACACGTTCACCCACACCACTAACGACCGCAGGGTGTGGCGTCGGCGGATCCAAATGGCGATAGAAAATGGACGGCTAATTTTCAACCAAGTACGCCATGAAGGTCGACACACACCCCTTCCCCGCCGTTAACATGGTGGAGTATACTTACCATGGAGGGTGCCAGCCGGATCTCTCGTGCAATATCAACATGGTAGGGCTTGGGCACCACTGCGGTAAGGACGGAGATGAGGGCAGTCTGCTCTCATAGCAAAGACACAGAGGAAGCCGCTCCACGCGATCGGCTCCGCCAAGACGGCAAGCGCTACGTCACGGAGGGAGAAGTGAAGAACATAAGATATCAACGACCTCTCTCTCGATCACCTCCTCAACAAGTATGTGAGTCAGTATGACCAACGCCGGCGATACAGCGACGATGATGAAAAAGATCGTCTGGCTAGGGACGACAGGAGACGTCGTCGGCATGATCACGACGAGGAGCGATACGAGCGCCACGCCAAGGAAAGGTCAAGGGAGCAAGACGACGAGGATAGGCATCGGGACCGCCCCTTCTTCGAAACCGCCGGGATTCAGGAATGAGCCGATTGCCAACAATCGGCAACCGCCCGAATGCAAACGAAGAAGAAGGATGCAGCTAACGTGTCCGTGTTCAAACGTCTAGGGCCTCTCCCGCCTCGGAACAAGCATGCCGAGTCCGCTCGGGTGGAAGATCTCGAGGAACTAGAGGACGATGATGAAGAAGACAAGTATCATCGGCCAAGGTGGTGCCCCGATGGGCTCAGCCGTTCCCGTAAGCGAAGGGTTCAGCGTCCGCGTGGGTTGGAAGAAGCCGAAAGATTATACCCGTACACGTTGAGGAAGGCACGGCCTGATCTGGCCGCCAAAATTCAGCGCACCCCGGACGAAGAAGGTCGGCCACAAAGAAAAGAGTGGCGCCCCAAGCAAAGGAAAGCCGATGATGAGACATCGGCTGGCACAAACATGGTGCTCATCCTCCCAACGGAGTTTACTGCTCAAGGATTAAACGATGCACTCAAGGTGGATGACGGCGAGCGCATCGACATGACAGAGGATGAAGTTAGGCTGGTCGTGTCCACTGGCCTAACCATGTAGCTGGAGCAAATCAATGAGCAAACGTGGCGAGGCTGATCCTTGTGATCGGCCCCAAAAAAAAATTTTGGAGGGACATTACAAAACCTTCGTCGAGCAAGCAACGTGGAGGCCGATTCCAGCAATCGGCCAAAATTATCCTCACCACCCATTCTGCCTGGGTTCAACATTTGATCCAACAGGGAATACCTAAAGAGCCGATACCATCAATTCTCTTGACAGAATCGGCTCGGGGGGCACCTAGGTGGATAAAACACGAGGATATGCAGTAGAAGCGTCTTACAAGTGCCCAGCAGCTTAAGGTATCCTCTGATGATGGGTATTGAAGTATGGGGGCCGATACATAAATCGGCCGTAAAAAATTCAAATTTTTTTTAAGCACAGCCGATGCAGCAGAACTGTTATAATCAGAGGATCAATGGAGCAGGAAGTGGGCCACGAAGAGAGACTCCTCAATGAAGAGGTTTAAGGGCTCAGATCATCTCTTCAAGAGCAATGCCAAGAGCAGCATGGATGTGCGGATCAGGCTAAGGGTGGGTTGCATCAGATCCACCGAAGGGAAGGAGCCGATCTGACCTGCAAAGACAAAGAGGTGGACTGAAAAAGCTCGGGGGGCAGCTCACCCTGAAGGTTCTCTGCTCTGGAGAGACGATTTTGTTGAGAATCGGCTGGCTTTGCATCATGACTTGGAAACCGATGGTGACACATTTGGTTAGCACACTGCTATTCTCGCCTTGACTGAGACTCGGGGGGCAGCTGGCCTGGTGGATGCTCTGTTTTTGGAAGCAGATTGGGTGGTCATCGGCTAGTCCTGCGCCGCGATTTTCGTCAAGGGTGGTGATCCGGCGGAACTCAAATTCATTGTTCGAAAGGATGAAGGATAGTTCATGAAGACTTGATGCGCTGACATCGGCTTATTGAGTTTTGACCAAGATTCCAGTCACCCCGTGGTCGAAGAGATGAAGGGCGGATTATGAGAAACCGATGCATTGCCATCGGCTCATTGAGGATCGGTTTGAAAGAAATCGGCAAGATCAAATTGGGGAAACTTCTTCATTAATAAACAGGATTTCTTACAAAGGAAGAGCCGATTGCTCAAAGAAGGAAGAACAAAAGAAGGGTCTATTGACCAATCTACTACTGCTAGGCCTACACTAGTAGATCCTAATCTACGGGCCATCGCTGCCCTCGTCGTCATCCTCGAAACTCTCATCGGCACTGCTGCTGATGGGCTCCTCGTCGCTACTCCCGTAGCCCTCTACGGGAGCTTCGTCCCCGTCTTCATCGTCGCTGCTGTCATCGTCCCACCACATGCGGAGGCGTTTTGCCGGCGGGTAACCCTCGAGGGAGTCGTCGTCGTCTTCGTCGTCTTCCTCTTCCTCTTCTTCAGAGGTAGGGCAGCCGTCCCAGGGGAACCGGTCGTCCTCGCTTTCTGACTCCAGTTCCCCGTCGGCAAGGAACTGGAGGTCTTCATCCCCGCTGGTCAAGGACTTGTCGTCCTCGGACCAGATGGAGGAGGTGTGGCTTTCCTCGTCCCATTCTTCTGGGGCACGGATGTCCGGCGGCGTCTCGCGGGAGGAGGAGGACCCGTAGGAAAGCTCGGAGGAGGAGGAGGAGGAAGAAGACATGGTGGCACAGGAGGGTTTTTTGGTGCTAATGCGAGAAGGACGAAGGAGGAGCGAGCTGTTTAGAACGGTTAAATAAAAGGGATATGAGGGAGATTCAATGCCACAGCAGTTTCCGAGGAGATGATGCCCAACAGGAAAATTTTGCGGCCACGTGGAGAAGTGGAAGAGGCAGGGCATCATGATGAGGATTCTGCGGCGGTTTCGCTTCCGCCACGACATGACCCGACGAAAGAAAGCGTAATGATTTTGGAAATGTCATTTCCAAAACCAGGGGGGCATGTGTTATCACCGGAATTTGACCGAGTCGAGGTGGGCCGCGATCAAGATGGACTTGAAGATATATATATAGAAGAAATACGTGAATCAGCCTTACATGCAAAGTTTGGGCTAGTTTGCCCTTGTATCTGTAACATATTAGATTACGTGTCGGTTAGGAGTCAGAGTTTTACCCGTGCACGGTTAGGTGCACGCCCGAATTAGAAAGTCCCTTGGACTATAAATATGTATCTAGGGTTTATGGAATAAACAACAACCAACGTTCAACACAAACAAATCTCGGCGCATCGCCAACTCCTTCGTCTCGAGGGTTTCTCCGGTAAGCACCATGCTGCCTAGATCGCATCTTGCGATCTAGGCAGCACAAGCCTATCTCGTTGTTCATGCGTTGCTTGTGCTGAAGCCTTTTTGATGGCGAGCAACGTAGTTATCTTAGATGTGTTAGGGTTAGCATTGTTCTTCGTATCATTTGCTGTCGTAGTGCAACCCTTATACATCTAGCCGCCCTTACACCTGTCTTAGGTGTAGGGGCGGCACCCCGCTTGATCATAGTTTAGTAGATCCGATCCGTTACGGTTGCTCCTTGTTCATCAAGGATTAGTTTAACATCCGCAATAGTTAGGCCTTACAAAGGGTTGGAGGATCCAGCGGCGTGTAGGGTGGAGTTTGCTAGCCCTAGATAGGATGTTCCGGGGATCAACCTCGTGTTGGTTTTTAGGCCCTGTCTAGGATCGGCTTACGGTCACCGTACGCGAGCGCGAGGCCCAATCGTGAGTAGGATGATCCGATTATGCGGTGAAAACCCTAAATCGTCGTAGATCGCATTAGCTTTATCTTGATCAAGCAGGACCACCATATATTCGGACACCTTGTACGAATCATGGGTGGATCGGCTCTTTGAGCCGATTCACGGGATAACCCGAGAGCCGATCGAGGCTCGTATTTAACGTTTACGTGTATGCCATGCAGGAAACTAAGCGAGGCATCATCCAACACCTTCCCGACCGGGTATAGGTCAGGTGGCACACCCTTGCGATAGCATCGGACGTGTGACCAGGAGGCTTTGCGGGCCGTCGCTCTGAGGGACTGGGGCCAGCCGCAGCCCTAGTTGTTCCCGGCTCTACGGTGTTGCCAGTCGCTGCCCGCTGGTGGGTTTCTGACCGCAACACCATCTTACTGTTAACTAATACGTAGTATAATATACTATATGGTAGTTTGCATGACTAGTTTAATCTCTACTATTTTAATCATGTTTTTATCTACTATTTGTATGGATTAAAAAATGAAAAAATTGCTCATATTTCAAACAATCCAAAAACAATAGTATAGGCATTATTGGTTTTGTTACCTTTGTTGTGTCCCTTAAGCCTCCTCCATTTAGGGTGTGAATTGCAAGATGTAGCATGCTAATGTATGCAAGAACACATATCACGTGTAGGTAGTCTTCATAAGTAAGAGTGTCGAATTTACGCTGGAGCTGATTGATAATGATTGTATTGCTTCGTGCTATCTTTGTTGTAAATGTATTTAAGAGCTATTCTTAACTCTAGGCAATGTGACTGAATGTATTTTGAAATGGGTAACAACTTAATATTAAATAAGACCGTAAAGAGAAACGAGACAATGTTTATGTTAAAACGTACTTGAAACTCAATGGGGTGAAATGAAACGTTCTCAGGGAGTCGTGAATGTACCACTAGCATGCTTACTAAGTTGAATTATATTTTAAATTTTCCCTATCAAATGTGAGTATGTGACGAACTAAACCTCCTGAGAGCCGCCGCCGCCTCCAAAGAAAAAGCCCTAGCCGTCTCCACTTCAGCCTCCTCCATAGATCGGTTCCCCCTTCTTCAGTCGGCTTCGCCGGCGTCGGGAGGAGTGGGGAACCCGATCTATGCGTGGAGTTTTCAATAAAAGTAGTCTTTTCAGTAGTCTATGTTAGGGTTTTTGGTCGCTGTTTTCTTGTTGGTTTCCCCGCAATGGAGATGGCATCGTCTGCAATAAGTGATCTTCGGCCTTTCGTTCGACGACGAGATCTCCTTCCCGACGTCAATGGTGATGTTGAAAGATTACAATTATCTAGGTATGGGTGTTCAGATCTTGCTTCGCCAGATCGATCTTGGATCCTTTCTCATGGTTGCTGCGAGGAGGATTATCCTCGCAGTTTTTGTCCCGATTGCTACGTCCTCGATAATGGTGATTCGTACTCCCGGCTCTCCATCAACGTCGACAAGGCAGATCGGTTTTTATTCCCTGACATACTGGTGTTGGTACTCTTGCCGATGTTGATTGACTACTTTAATGGTTGCGCGCGTGCACGCAGCCTTGGCATTGCGGCTCAAATTAAAATTATTGGAGAACCTTCGTTGGTATTTACAGGTCTATGATTTGTTATCTATCTTTGGCTGCCTTCAGGAAAGTACAAGATTTTGTCTTGGAAGAAGAAAGAGTTTGAAGACCTCGAAGATTTGCTAGTATCTTTTAGACTTTATTTTGTAATTGCTGAAGACAGCTCGTGTATCTCTACCATGTACTATTTGTTATTATGAATATATGTGGTATTGATTGTCAAAAAAAAAAAAGTTGAATTATATTTAATATGTTTGTTGCTACATGTGTGTGAATGTCGTCGTGGTTAACGGACAGATGCCATGGGTAGGGTTATGTTGGGCCTGCACACCGAGGGATCCGGAGGAGGGGGAGTGAAGATGAAACAAACACAAACACACACGATCTACCCAGGTTCAGGGCCATCGTGAGGAGGTAACATCCCTACTCCTACACGTCTGTACTATACGAGCTCAACAGGGAACTACAATGGTCTCGTTCTAGCTCTTGGCCAGAGGAAGAAGATGAACTCAAGAGGGAGAAGTGTTGGAGATATGCCCAAGAGGCAATAATAAAATGGTTATTATTATATCTTTGTGTTTATGATAAATGTTTACACCTCATGCTATAATTGTATTAACCAAAAACATTAATACTTGTGTGTTTTGTAAACATAAAAGAGTCTCTAGTAAGCCTCTGAAAGAACATTTCCCGCCCTTTTGGGTTTTGTGTGTTTGATGTCAACAATAGGTATCTATTTATGTGTGTTGATGTAGACAGGTACATGGTCTCATTATATATACATGGCTGGTGGAATGGAATGACAGATCTGAAGACTCTGCTGCTTTTTTACTTCAGGCGGAAGTTCCGGCCCCTGCTGGCGGAACTTCCGCCCAGATGCTCCAGTCAGAGGAATCACAGCGCCACTCACGTTGAAGTTCGGCGGAATTAGGCCGTAAGTTTCGGTTAGCGGAACTTCCGCCCTACTTCCGGGCAAGTTCCGAAAACAACAATTTGTGTTACAGAATGTTCCAGTATGGTTTTCGCGCAATTCCGGAAGTAGGCCGGAACTTGGCCGGAACTTCCGGTCACCGGAAGTTCCGCCCTAGTTCCGCCCACTCTCAGTCCTTCAGCTGCTCTGGTGCGAAAGCATCCAGCCGGAACTTCCGGCCCTTGTGGCCGGAACTTCCGGTGTTACACAAAAACGTCCATAACGGTCAGATCTGAAGCCCCACTCATATAAATAGCTTTCTTCTCCATTGGG
>NC_061508.1:193047439-193119767 GCF_022539505.1 Lolium rigidum
GTGCACGGTTTGGTGCACGCCCACATTAGAAAGTCCCCTGGACTATAAATATGTACCTAGGGTTTATGGAATAAACAACAACTCACGTTCAACCCAAAACAAACCAATCTCGGCGCATCGCCAACTCCTTCGTCTCGAGGGTTTCTATCGAGGTAAGCGACATGCTGCCTAGATCGCATCTTGCGATCTAGGCGGCCTAAACTCACGTTGTTCATGCGTTGCTCGTGCTTGAAGCGCTTTTGATGGCGAGCAACGTAGTTATCATAGATGTGTTAGGGTTAGCATTGTTCTTCGTTTAAGCATGCTTACGTAGTGCAACCCTTGCATATCTAGCCGCCCTCACACCTATCTCAGGTGTGGGGCGGCACCCACTTGATCATTATTTAGTAGATCTGATCCGTTACGATTGCTCCTTGTTCTACAAGGATTAGTTTAATATCTGCAATAGTTAGGCCTTACAAAGGGGGAGGATCCGGTGGCACGTAGGGTGGCGTTCGCAAGTCCTAAACAGGATGTTCCGAGGATCAGCTTCATGTTGGTTTTAGGCCTTGTTTAGGATCGGCTTACGAGCACCGTGCGTGGCCGCGAGGCCCAACTCTGGAGTAGGATGATCCGATTATGCGGTGAAAACCCTAAATCGTCGTAGATCTCATTAGCTTTATCTTGATCAAGCGGGACCACCAAGTATTCGTGCACCCGTACGAATCATGGGTGGATCGGCTCTTTGAGCCGATTCACGGGATAACCTGAGAGCCGATCGAGGCTCGTATTTAATGTTTACATGTATGCCTGCGGGAAACTAAGCGAGGCATCCCCATCACCTTCCGACCAGGTATAGGTCAGGTGGCACGCCCTTGCACTTCGCATCGCCGCGTGTGACCAGAAGAGCATTGCGGGCCGTCGCTCGGAGGGGTCTCAGCCAGCCGCAGCTCTAGGCTCTTCCCGGCTCTACGGTGTGGACAAGGCCGCTGCCCGCCGGTGGGTTTTGGCAGTCAACACACGGACACGTTAGCTGCATCCTTCTTCTTTTGTTTGCATTCTGGGCAGTTGCCGATTGTAGGCAATCGGCTCATTCCTGAATCCCAGCAGTGTCTGAAGAAGGGGCAGTCCCAGTGCCTATCCACGTCGTCTTGCTCTCTCGACTTTTCCTTGGCGTGGCGCTCATATCGCTGCTCGTCGCGATCATGCCGACGATGTCTCCGGGCTTCTCTAGCCAGACGATCTCTTTCATTATCATCGCTGGATCGTCGGCGTTGGTCATACTGACTCACATACTTGTTGAGGAGGTGATCATAGAGAGGTCGCTGATATCTTATGTTCTTCACTTCCCCCTCTGTGACGTAGCGCTTGCCATCGTGGCGGAGCCGATCGCGTGGAGCGGCTTCCTCTGTGTCCTTGCTATGAGAGCAGCTGCCCTCATCTCCGTCCTTGCCAGAGTGGTGTCCAGGTCCTACCATGTTGATCTTCGAGCGAGGATCTGGCTGGCAACCTTCGAGGGTAAGTGCATCCCACCATGTTAACGGCGGGGAAGGGGTGGGTGTCGACCTTCATGGCGTGCTTGGTTGAAAATCAGCCGCCCTTTTTCTATCGCCATTTGGATGCTGCGACGCCACACCCTGCGGTCGTTAGTGGTGTGGGTGAACGTGTTATGCCACTTGCGGTATGGCTTTCCGTTCAGCTCCTGCACCGTGGGGATCTTGTGGCCTTCGGGTACCTTTAGGCGCTTCTCCGTGAGTAAGAGGTCGAAAATCTGCTCAGCTTTGGTCACGTCGAAGTCGAACCCTTTTGGAGGGCCTTGTGGCTTAACCCACTTGTAGGACACGGGGCACTGCCGCCAGAGTCCATTCAGCCACTGCTACCTCTCGATCTCCCGCGGCACCTTCATCCTCGTCTGCACTCAACCAGGACCACCGCACGCTTGAATTTGTCCTGGTAAACATCCGGGTAAGCGCTCGTTCATATGCGTCGACGGCTTACGCACCATGTGCGCCAATGAAGGGTAGTCTGCTTAGGAGGCCACGTCCTTGATCGATGATGAGAGACCCACCACCGCCAACTCGATTGCTTCTTTTTCACTTACGTGAACCGAATAGCATCGGTTCCTAATGGTCCTGAAGCGGCTGGATGTATTCGACCACTGTTTCCCGCGCTACGTCGTACTTGTGCTAGATCGGCAATACCAGCCTCGGAAGCCTCCGAGTGATACCTGTATGTGGAACTGCTCTTCCAAGCTGCTTCCAAGTTCGGATTGAGTTTGGTGGCAGCGATGTGTACCACCCGAAGCCGATCCTGTGAGGGCTGTGCGAAGAACCTCACACGCAGCTCGTCCGATGCTGAGATCGTGCCCGAGCTGTGCCAAATATCGGCTCACATGCTCGATGGAGCTGGAACCATCTGATCCACTAAACTTTGTGAAGTCAGGGAGCCGATATTTGGGTGGTAGCGGGATCAATTCGTACTCGTTGGGGTACGGCTTGGTATAGCCGATTGTCCTCCTTTTCGGCATCATGCCGAACTGATCTTTCAGAATTGTACAAATCTGATCCGCGGTGATGGCTGAAGGTGTCGAACTCTGAAGGTTCGCCGGAGTGGCATACTTAGCCAGCCATGCTTGCTTTTCCAGCTCTGAGCCAACTGCAGGAGCTGAGCTGCAGGAGGTTTGTCGGAGTGGCGTACTTAGCTAGCCACGTACGCTTCTCAAGGCCTGTCCCCGACGTTCCTCCTGCTGTTCCAGAAGTCCCTGCTGTTGCAGCCTGGTTCGAGAGTGCCCAGTTACTGCAGTCTGGCACGTATGCGCACGTGTATCCGTGTGGGATCTCCTTGGGCGCCTCATGTAGGAATTGGTAGTCACTAGGGTCACCACCAATCTTGTAGACGACGTATGCCGATGAGTCCGGCACTTCTGGTGCTGCCAACGCAAACGGCAGCGGTGGACGGGACTGGAGTGGCATCTCTCCTTGGTAAGTCCCCGAGCTGGTCCGACGGAGAATGCCGGTGGCTCATGATTTCTGGATCACGCGCGAGCGACACGCTCCAAAGTGTTCACCGAGGCTCTCGGAGTGGCGGTGCGGCGAATGAGCCACCATGAAGTTGATCTCCTGACGCGGCGACACAGTGCGTTCTTCGACGGGGCGGATAGGTCCACTCCATCGAGCGCGCCTTCAGGTGAGAACCCCTTCCACCTGATGCCATGGGAGCGGGTTCTGTGGAAAGAGCCGATGAGGTCGGCTTCGAGGACTGCTTTGATCTCGTCATGCTTCTTCTTGAGCTCGTCGATCGGATCCTCGTACTTGACCGGAGTGCCTTCCGCCATCTCGGATGTAGATGGCGATACGGTGGATGTCGAAGATTGTCCCACCGGTCGTGCCGAGAATGTGTTGCGGTCAGAAACCCACCGGCGGGCAGCGGCGGGCAACACCGTAGAGCCGGGAACAACTCGGGGCTGCGGTTGGCCCTGGTCCCTCGAGCGACGGCCCGCAAAGCCTTCTGCGCACACGTCCGATGCTTGATGCAAGGGCGTGCCACCTGACCTATGCCTGGTCGGGGAAGGTGTTGGATGATGCCTCGCTTAGTTTCCTGCATGGCATACACGTAAACATTAAATACGAGCCTCGATCGGCTCTCGAGGTTATCTGTGAATCGGCTCAAAGAGTCGATCCACCCATGATTCGTACAAGGTGTCCGAATATATGGTGGTCCTGCTTGATCAAGATAAAGCTAATGCGATCTACGACGATTTAGGGTTTTCACCGCATAATCGGATCATCCTACTCACGATTGGGCCTCGCGCTCGCGTACGGTGATCGTGAGCCGATCCTAGACAGGGCCTAAAAACCAACACGAGGTTGATCCCCGGAACATCCTGTCTAGGGCTAGCAAACGACACCCTACACGCTGCTGGATCCTCCAACCCTTTGTAAGGCCTAACTATTGCGGATATTAAACTAATCCTTGCAGAACAAGGAGCAACCGTAACGGATCGGATCTACTAAACGATGATCAAGCGGGGTGCCGCCCCTACACCTAGGATAGGTGTAAGGGCGGCTAGATGTATAAGGGTTGCACTACGACAACATATGATACGAAGAACAATGCTAACCCTAACACACCTAAGATTACTATGTTGCTCGCCATCAAAAAGGCTTCAGCACGAGAAACACATGAACAACGTAATAAGCTTATGCTGCCTAGATCGCAAGATGCGATCTAGGCAGCATGGTGCTTACCAGGAGAAACCCTCGAGACGAAGGAGTTGGCGATGCGCCGAGATTGATTTGTGTTGAACGTTGGTTGTTGTTTATTCCATAAACCCTAGATACATATTTATAGTCCGTAGACTCTCTAACGTGGGCGTGCACCTAACCGTGCACGGGTAAAACTCTAACTTCTAAATTAAGATACGATCTACTATAATACAGATACATGGGCAATTTAGCCCAAACTTTGCATATAAGGACGATTCACGTATTTCTTCTGTATATAATCTTCAAGCCCATCTTGATCGCGGCCCACCTCTGACTCGGTCAAATTCTGGTGATAACACGTACCAACGACTATCTCGCGAGCTCACCTTTATTACAGCCAATTGTTCATTTGGAAAACTATCATTAACAGGAACAGGATCATAAGTAATATTTTCCAATCTAGACAAATTATCAGCAACGGGATTATCAGCACCTTTCCTATCTATAATATGCAGATCAAATTCTTGCAAAAGAAGTACCCATCTAATAAGCCTTGGCTTAGCATCTTTCTTTGTCATAAGGTACCTAATTGCGAGCATGATCAGTATGAATTGTAACTTTTGAATCAACAATATAGGATCTAAACTTATCACAAGCAAAGACTACAGCTAATAATTCTTTTTCAGTTGTAGCATAATTTCTTTGAGCAGCATCAAGAGTTTTGCTAGCATAATGAATAACATTCAGTTTCTTATCTACTCGTTGTCCAAGAACAGCGCCTACAACAAAATCACTAGCATCACACATAATTTCAAAAGGCAAATTCCAATCAGGAGGTTCAACTATAGGAGCAGTTGTTGAAGCTTTCTTTAGAGTTTCAAAAGCTTCCTTACAATCATCATCAAAAACAAAAGGTACATCTTTTTGAAGAAGATTAGTAAGAGGCTTTGAAATCTTGGAAAAATCTTTAATAAATCTCCTATAAAACCCAACATGACCAAGAACACTACGAATACCTTTAACATCCCTAGGATAGGGCATCTTCTCAATTGCTTCAACTTTAGCTCTATCAACTTCAATACTTCTCTCAGAAATTTTATGTCCCAATACAATTCCTTCATTAAGCATAAAGTGGCATTTCTCCCAATTAAGAACAAGGTTAGTTTCTTCACATCTCTGCAATACTTTATCAAGGTTTCGCAAGCAATTATCAAAAGAATTCCCATAGACAGAAAAATCATCCATGAATACCTCTACAATACTCTCACAAAAGCCATGAAAAATAGCAGACATGCATCTTTGAAAAGTAGCGGGAGCATTACATAAACCAAAAGGCATACGCCTATAAGCATTAGTTCCATAGGGACAAGTGAAAGTGGTTTTCTCTTGATCTTTAGTTTTAACGACAATTTGTGAAAACCCGGAATAACCATCAAGAAAGCAAAAATGAGTATTTTTAGACAACCTTTCTAACATTTGATCAATAAAGGGTAAAGGGTAATGATCTTTCTTAGTAACCTTATTAACTTTTCGATAATCAATGCACATTCTATACCCTACAACTACTCTTTGAGGGATGAGCTCATCATTATCATTAGGCACAACAGTCATTCCTCCTTTCTTAGGAACACAATGCACAGGACTAACCCATCTACTATCGGCAATAGGATATATAATACCAGCTTCAAGAAGCTTTAATACCTCATTCCTTACCACATCCTTCATCTTCGGAATTAGACGATGTTGATGTTCAACAACGGGCTTTGCATCATCTTCCATATTGATAGCATGTTGGCAAATAGAGGGAGAAATCCCCTTCAAGTCATCAAGAGTATAGCCAATAGCTCCTCGGTGTTTCTTCAATATCTCCAATAACCTTTCTTCCTCAGTATCTGAAAGCTTAGAACTAATAATAACAGGATATATTTTATTATCATCAATATGAGCATACTTAAGATTATCAGGCAATGGTTTTAAATCAAAAACAGGATCTTCCTTTGGTGGTGGTGTTGTACTTAAATCTTCAACCGGCAAGTTATGTTTAAGAATAGGTTGACGAAGGAAGATTTCATCAAGCTCATTTCTTTCTTCCCTAAAGACTTCACTCTCACTATTCTCCAAATGTTGCTGCAAAGGATTATTAGGAGCAAGAGCAATAGACGCACCTTTGTTCAATTCTAAAATCATTATTAGGCAAATCAGCTTTATAAGGAGTTTTGGCAAATTTAGAGAAATTAAACTCATAAGATTCACCAACAAATTTAGTCATAATTTTTTCCTTCTTGCAATCTATAACAGCTCCACAAGTATTTAGGAAAGGTCTACCAAAAATAATAGGACAATACTTACTAGCGACGAGAACCAAGTACTAAAAAGTCAGCAGGATATTTAATCTTACCACATAGAACTTCCACATCTCGAACAATACCAATAGGAGAGATAGTTTCTCTATTAGCTAGCCGAATAACCACATCAATATCTTCAAGTTCACAAGAACCAATTTCATGCATGATCTCAGTATAAAGCTCATAAGGAATGGCGCTAATACTTGCACCAATGTCACATAAACCATAATAACAATGATCACCAATTCTAACGAGAGAGCATAGGAACACTAGCTTTCCTAGACTTATTAGGATGCGAAACAATATTAGAAGCATCTTCACGAGAAAATAATATGACCATCTTCTACATTTTCGGTCACAAGATCTTTAACTATTGCAACTAGCGAGTTCAACCTTAATTTGTTCTTCGGGTTCTATAGGTTTCTTTGCACTTTTATTAACCGCACTAGATATAACGAGTACTCCTTCATTTTAGCGGGGAAAGGAGTTTTCTCAATATAAGCTTCAGGAAGAATATGATCAACGAGTTTCGATTATAGCACATTTATTTATAGATGGATCAATTTTATCTTTATATGGTTCATGATACTTATCAAAATTCTTCCTAGGCAATTCAAAGTGAGATGCAAAAGCTTTATAAAGATTTACAACGACTTGAGAATCAAGACCATAAGTAGCACTAATATTACGAAATTTATCAGTATCCATAAAAACTTCAATGCATTTATAATCAAAGTTTATACCTGACTCTCTATCTTTGTCGTTCTCCCATCCTTCATTATTCTCCTGGATCCGATCAAGAAGGTCCCTTTTAAACTCTTCTTTGTTGCGTGTAAATGATCCAGAACAAGAAGTATCCAGCAAAGTCTTATCTTGGAAAGACAATCTTGCATAGAAATTATCAATAATAATATTACCAGGAAGCTCATGAATGGGGCATTTGAGCATTAAAGACTTCAATCTCCCCCAAGCTTGGGCAATACTTTCTCCGTCATGAGGCCAGAAATTATATATGCGGTTCCGATCTTTGTGAATTTCACTTGGAGGATAGAATTTGGAATAAAATAAAGGCACAATGTCCTCCCAATTAAGAGAATCCCTATTCTTCAGCAATTTATACCGGTCTGCTGCCTTACCGGACAGCGATATAGAGAATAGTTTCTTCCTCACTTCATCCATAGCAATACCGCACATTTGAATAACCCGCATAATTCATGTAAAAACAGTAAATGATCACCGGGATGGACAGTTCCATCCCCTTCATAGCGGTTATCCACAACACGTTCAATAATTTTCATAGGTATTTTGTATGGAACCTCGCTCTCACCTGGCGCCTCATCCACTACCCTTGCAGTAGTAGTAGATTTCCCAAAGAGGAATTCAAGAGAAGACCTCTCCATAATGATTTATAGCAGCAGGCAAAAATAAAAATAGCACGTACAGTAAAAAGTTTCCCTTACCAATTCCACTTACCAATAGCGCTTCACTCCCCGGCAACGGCGCCAGAAAATAGTCTTGATGACCACAAGTATAGGGAGTGTATCGTAGTACTTTCGATAAATAAGAGTGTCGAACCCAACGAGGAGCAGAAGGTGTTGACAAGCAGTTTCGATGAAGGATTCACTGTAAATGCTCACAGACAAGTATTCAGGGGTTTTGATATAGCGAGATGAAATAAGTACAAGTAAGTAAAGTGCGAGAGAAATAATTGCAGCGAGTGGCCCAATCCTTTTTAGCACAAAGGACAAGCCGGTTTGTTTACGTATAATGACCAAACGTTCTTGAGGACACACGGGAATTTAGTCTAGTGCTTTCGCTTCATATAGCTGATTAATCTTCATTGTTTTGATAAGTGTTGTGTGGGTGAACCTATGCTAATGTACCGCCCTTCCTAGGACTAATACATACTTGTGATTATACCCCTTGCAAGCATCCGCAACTACAAGAAAGTAATTAAGATAAATCTAACCACAGACCTTAAACTCTGAGATCCTGCTATCCCTCCTGCACCGATATACCAACGGGGGTTTAGGTTTCTGTCACTCCGGCAACCCCGCAATTGGCAAATGAATACAAGATGCATTCCCCTAGGCCCATAAATGGTGAAGTGTCATGTAGTCGACGTTCACACGATACCACTAGAAGAATAACACCACAACTTAAATATCACAACATTGAATACTAACCAACATAATTCACTACTAACATTTAGACTTCACCCATGTCCTCAAGAATTAAACGAACTACTCACGAGACATCATATGGAACATGATCAGAGGTGATATGATGATGAATAACAATCTGAACATAAACCTTGGTTCAATAGTTTCACTCAATAGCATCAATAACAAGTAGAAATCAACACCGGGAGAGTTTCCCCTATCAAACAATCAAGATCAAACCCAAATTGTTACAGCGGTGACGAGGTGCAGCGGTGGAGATGGCGGTGATGATGATGATGATGATGGTGATGATGATGGAGATGATGTCCAGCTCGATGACGGTGACGATGGCGTCGATTTCCCCCTCCGGGAGGAAATTTCCCCGGCAGATTTCAGCCTGCCGGAGAGCTCTTTTCTCTCTAGTGTTCTCCGCCCCGCAGAGGCGGCTGTGTCTCTTCGCGACTATCCTCTGGGGCTTAGGTTTTCGGGACGAAGACGTACGCGAAGTAAAGGGGGCGAGAGGGGGCTGTGGGCCCCCTCCTCACAGGGCGGCGCGACCAGGCCTTGGGCCGCGCCGACCTATGAGGTGGGCCCACCTCGGGTCCCCTCGGCTCCCCCTTCTGGCTCCCTTCGTCATCTGGAAAAATAGGATTTTTCATATAATTTCCGTCAGCTGTTGGTCTTCCGAAATATTGCATTCTGACGGTGCTTTTTCCAGCAGAATCACGGCTCCGGTGCGCGATCCTCCAATAATCATGAAACATGCAAAATAGATGAAATAACATAAGTATCATCTCCAAATATGAAATATATTAATGAATAACAGCAAATTATGATATAAAATAGTGATGCAAAATGGACGTATCAACGCATTCCTAGCGCATATTTGGTCCACGTTTGCGTCAGGACGGACACTGCGGACGTTTTGCGTCGCCCCGCTATAGAGCGTTTTTTGTCCGCCCAGACGCAAACGGACGAAAAATGTCCGTTTGCGTCGCCCCGTTGGAGAGGCCTTAAGGGCATCTCCAGCGGGGCGACGCATTTCGGACGCCCAAAAGTGGTCGCGAGCGTCCTTTTGCGTCGCCCCGCGGACATATTTTGTCCGAGTGTCCGTTTGCGTCTGGATGTGCGTCCACCGAGGCGACCCATTTTTAGATTTGCAACGCATTTAAAAATAAAAAAGTAGTACATTTTAATGCATAAAAACTATACAATGTAGATCTAGAAGACTAGACTACTTGCTTCCGGACGGGCCGGCACCGTCGTTGCGTCGCTCCATCGTCTGCTTCTCCGCCGCCTCCCGTGCGGCTGCTATGGCTCGGTGCACCGCCGCGTCCTGTTCCAGGCACTGCTCCAGCCTCGCGCTCGCGGCGTCGTCCTTGAGCGTCTCGAAAGACTCGACGATAGCCCTCTGCTCCGCAGCCCTCTCCTCCGGCGTAGGCGCATCAGGGTCATCGGAAGACCAAGTTATATCGGAGTCGGAGTCCTCTGCGGCCGCGGCGACCGCCAACCTGCGGTGCTCCAGCTCGGCGTCCAACGCCGCGTGGCCCGCCAACTCCTCCTCTGCTTCCTGCCCCGCGAGTGCCAAGGCCTTGGCGTCCCTGATCGGGTCGAGGAGGTCACTCGTGCTGTCGTCGGAGTCGAACTCCTCGTCGGTGCTCGAGGCCGGGGGAGGTGGAGTAGGAGGTGTAGGTGGAGGCGCGGCAGCCTGGCCGCAGCCGGCGTTGCTCATGGTGGCTGTGGCGGAGTTTGAGTGGCAGCGGAGGTTGTGCGGCGGCTAGAGTTTTTGTGGGGAGGAGATGAGATGCTGGCGCCCCTGTTTATATAGATCAGAGGCAGGGCGACGGCCGCGGCACGCGTGGCAACGCCATTACTTCGTGCGCAGAGGTAGGCGATGCCTCGACGCTGCGTCACTGCCTGGTGGGCCAGACAAAACGTCCGCCAAATGCGAGCGGACACTTTCCGCGTCCGCGGAGCGTCCGCAGAGACGCATCCCAGGCGCATATTTGGGGCAGGTTTGCGTCTCCGCGGACGGCCCGGTCACTTTGCTCCGCCCCGCTGGAGGTGGTGCCAGACGCATTTCCGGTCACGGCGGACGAAAACGGTCGCTGAACGACAGTTTGCGTCGCGCCGCTGGGCACAACACGGGGATCCAAATGGTTGCGTTGGGCCGTCTGTTTTGGGCCGTTTGGGTGGCCGTGCGGACACGCGGACAGCGCCCCGCGTCCGCGTGTCCGTTTGGGTCGCATGTTGCGCCCAACGCGGCGACCCATAAAGCCGCCACGTGGTTCGTCTTCCCTGGGCGGTCCTGCGCCATTGCAAGCCTCGACGGGACAGCAATGACGGGCGGGAGAACGCGCGGGAAAGTTCCCCGCGCGTGAAAAGGACTAGGGCGCGCGCCCACGCCCAAGTTTCCCGCCAGGGCCACCGACTATAAAAGACGGCGCGCGTGGCCTCGAAGACCTCACCCGCTCCGGCGCCCTCTCTCCCTCTACCTTCTCCGGCGCCCTCTCCTCCTCCATCTCCATGCCGCACACCTTGCAGACCATGTGGGCCAAGCTCTCCCTCGCTGCCCGCGCTAGGTTCTCGCGGACAGAGGAGGAGGAGCGGCATGACGCGAGGTGGGTCGCCGACGATGAGGCGATCTACATCGCGGCCGAGGGGGCGGCGAAGAAGGCAGAGGACGCGGAGCAGGTGGAGGGCCCCGTAGACGGCTGGTACGAGGCCGCGGAGGAGGGGCCCGACCCCGCCACCGAGGAGGAGGCGGATGCCATCACGGACGTTGATGAGGAGGAGGCCGTCCACGATCGCGAGATGGAGAAGCTCAACGTCGCCATCGAGGAGCGTCTCGTCGAGCTCACGCGCCAGACGAGGGAGCACGAGGCCTCCATCCGGGTCGGTCGCTGCCGTTTAGGTGACCTCATCAGCTGGAAGAACGATCTCATTGCTCAGCAAGCAGCCCGCCGCCTCCTCCGGCTGCCCTCGCCCAACCGGTGCGCCCATGAAGAGGCTGGGAGGCGGAGCTCGGCTGCCAAGAGCGGCGGCGTAGCCAGCAGGCGAACCACAAGGCCCGGGGACGCCGTCCACGTCCGCCTCGAGGCATGGGACATTGTGGAACGGGCCGAGCGCGTTGTGTGGGAGCTCGCTTCGTGGGGGAAGCGGGCCGTGACGCCGCAGGAGGCGGAGTGCGAGCGTGCTGAAGCTGCGAGGAGGGACAGGAGGAGCGTGGCCACGGAGGAACGCCGGAGGAAGGCCACCGCCGGGCCACCCAGTTGATAAAGCCGGAGTGGAATCCTCACGCGTACATGCCGCCCACGTCGAGTGAAATCCACGACCGCAGCGGGGAGTCGCCGGCGAGTCAGTAGCTAGGCTAGTAGTAGCACTAAGAAAATATAATATATTTAATTTTAATGAAAATGATGCTATGTCCCTATGACACACGGGCCAGGGAAGGACGCGAGCGGCCAGCGCTTGGCGTCCGCGGCCACGCAAACGAGGCCCAAATTTGGGCCGGGTTTGGGTCGTCCTGGACGCCGCGGCCATCCTTTTTAGGGATGGATCCGCGCGCTGGGACGCGTTTTTGTCCGGTTTGATCCATCCGGACACGTGGACGCGGGATGGATACCCGCGTTGGAGATGGCCTTAGGACATGTCCCAAATGTGTTTTTTTGGTTCGTTTAGGTCAGCCGGGGGCAGACGGATGCTCATTTGCTTCTTCTCGAACCAAGCACGGTTTAGGCCATCTCCAACGGGGCGACCAATCCAGCACCCGCGTCTGGATGGGTCGTGTCGGACAAAAGCACGGTCCAACGCGGCGACGCATCCCAAAAGCGGATGGCCGCGGCGTCTGGGACGACGCAAAGCCGGCCCAAATCTGGGCCAGGTTTGCATGGTCGCGGATGGCACGCGGCACCCTCCCACGTCCGCCTGCTCACATCCCATGGCCTAGCTGTTGGCGCCTGTGCGTGTTATTAAATGTGGACTGGGAGGGGGATTGTCCCTATCCACTCCAGTCCCCACTCCCCTCCGCACGCACGCGCTCGAGCTTCCGCCGCCATGGCCCCGAAGCGGGAGTTTGAACCCAGCGCCAATGCCCACGAGGGCTGGCGACAGGCGACAAATCGCACCTGGCGCCGCCGGTGCCGCAGCGGGAGAGGATCTACGTCACCGTGGCGGTGGCGCATATCTTCTGGGAGGCTGGCGCCCCATGCCGTGGGGTGATGCGCACCTCCCCCATGGGTGGCACCTGAGCCCAGATCGGGTTCTGGTGCCACCGATCCCGGCCACCGGCCGCGCTCGCGTGGCGGAGATCCAGCGGCGCCGTGCGCAGATCCCGGCGGACCTCCGGGAGGACCCCACCTACGACGAGAAGAGTCCATACTGCGACCTTTGGTTCGAGGTGGACCACGATGCTCACCGGCGCACGTTCTTTGCGTAGCGCGCGGCAACGACGAGGCCTGACACGGAGCCTCGCACGCTGGCGGCATCGGCGAGGAGGGCAGCCCGTCGCCCCGGCGGGCTCTACATCAACGAGCCCACTGTTCTGCCGCGGGCCGCGCCACAGGCCCATCCCGACAAGCAGGACGACCACGAGCTACACGCTGCGCTCGCGACGTCAGTCGAGGTCAATGACCTTGATGAGGTGGCCAAATGGCTGCATCTCACCGACGTGCTCCGCGCCTCCGTGCTGGAGGAGGAGGCCATGAAGGCCAAGGAGTACGTCGACGCCTGGGCGTTCCTCGCCATGGCGCGCCGACAGGAGGAGGCCACGCACATGTCCGCGCTCCGGGAGGAGGAGGAGCGCCACCTCCACCTCAAGCACGAGGCGAAGCTTCATGCCATTGTGATGGAGCAGCGGGAGAAGGAGGCGGCGTGGCTAGCACGTCTGCGCAGGCCGGCCAGCCCTCTGGACCCGCAGTCCACCTGGGAACGGGCGATGTGGTGGCCCTGGCCGGAGCCCCCGCCATGCTCCGGTGTGCGAGCCGTAATAGCGCCTCACCGCTCGGGGGCGTCGTCATCATCGACGATGAGGATGTCGAGTTCTACTGGGACTGGGCGGCGCGTCGGCGGCCACCGCGTCCCAAACAATAGCCTAGGGTTTACCCTTTTTTTAGCCAAAGCTCATATAGGGCTTTCTTTTGTATAAATTTGCCCAAAATATGGCATAAGTTTAATGAACTAAGTTTAAGTTTAATTGTTTTTGTTTTTTGTATACATTTGCCCAAAAATATGGCATAAGTTTAATGAACTAAGTTTACTAAGTTATAGATCATCTTTATTTCACATCATAGTATTACTAGGGTTTCTCCATATCTCCCCAAGAACAAAGGAACTACTCAAACATGAAGGAGATCATCATCATAGCAATAATATGGATGGGATATGATAGTACAATCGAATACTAGTGAAGATCCACACTAAGGTTTGGATTACAACCAAGTAGACAAAGGGGATCGGTGTTGGAGACGATGATGATGATGATGGAGATCGATGCGTTTCCCTTCAAGATCCTAGCCTCCTCCTCCTATTTTGTGTTGGTGGAGATGGCTGATGGAGGCGGAGGTTGTGGAGACGGCAGCGGCGATGGAGATGCTTTCGTATTTTGCTCGCCATTTCTTCATACGAACTCCGATTTGGGTGTTCTTCGGCTCGTTGAACTCGTATGGACGAGGGGTACAACTCCATGGACTTAGGTCTTAGATATAATATTTTGGGAAAATATCACTTTTCCCACACCTCATATGGCTAAGTCTGGTGCTTGTAATTCTCCCATATTGTACCCTCTTGGTGCTTTTTCCTCTCTTTCTCCATGATTCTCCATAACACCTCTATGATGTTGTGCATAGTAATGCAGTTGGCAAACCCCAAGATGAAGGTATGATGAGCACAGCTGCAAGTTTTCCCTCAGAAAGAAACCAAGGTTTAATCGACCAGTAGTAGAAAGAAATCACTTCACTTCTGAAGGTTGTTGCTGGCTGACATTGGCAGGGCGCACTACCGGTGTCAGCAACAAAGTGGAACCTGCACACAACACAACCAAAAGAATTTTCCCCAACTTACAGTGAGGTTGTCAATCTCACTTGTTTTGCTGAAAACAAAGGATTAGACGTATAGTGTGGAAAGAGAAGTTTGTTTGCAGCGAAATAAAGAGAACAATTCTTGCCGTAAGGAAACAGAACATGTGTTTGCAGTAGATGGTTTTAGCATTGTAAAAGAAATGACCGGGGTCCACAGTTCACTCGAGGTTCTCTGCATAAAGGTAAATAACATGCTGGGTAAACAGATTACAGATGGGCAATTGATAGAATAAAGACCATACATGACAAGATGATTACTATGAGATTCATTTGGGCATTACAACAAGATTCATAGACCATAATCCAATTGCATCGATGACTAAGAATCCACCCTCAGGATATCATCCGAATAACTTCGGGTATTAAGTTGCAAGCAACAGATTATTGCATTAAGTAAAGTGTGTAAAGTAAACAATAAAATTATCCTTGGATAAAGCATTGTTGTTTTGTCCCTAGTAGCAACAACACATCTACAACCTTAGGAGTTATTGTCACTCTCCCAGATTTCTAGAGGCATGAACCCACTATCGAGCATAAATACTCCCTCGTGGAGTCAAAAGCACATACTTGGCCAGAGCATCTACTAGCAAAAGAGAGCATGCAAGATCACAAATAACATATAAAACAGATCTATAATCAACTCAATCATAGTATTCAATATTCGCCGGATCCCAGCAAATACAACATGTAGCATGACATAAAGATGATCTTGATCATGTTAGGCAGCTCACAAGATCTAAACATGAAGCATAAGGAGGAGAAGACAACCATCTAGCTACTGCTATGGACCCGTAGTCCAAAGATGAACTACTCACGCATCACTTTGGAGGAGGGCATGGTGATGAAGAGGCCTCCGGTGATGATCTCCCTCTCCTGGAGGGTGCCGGGAAGAGCATCAGAACCCTCCCGAACTAGGTTCCATGATGACGGCGGCTACGGACCTTTTCGTGGATGGAGGCTTGAGTATTTAGGTTTTTCCCGAGGATGTCAATTTATAGGCGAAGGGCGATGTCGGTGGGCGCCCGGGGGGCACACCATGCCTAGGCGCGTCCAGGGGGGCCCGCGCCTAGGGGTGGTGTAGCCGCCTCCCTTTTCTTCTCCGTCTCCCCTTTGCACTCCGTCTTCGTGACAACAAATAGGAACTTCGGCTTTTGTTTTGTCCAATTCCAAAAATATTTCCAGAACAATTTTTCTGAAATATAAAAATAGCAAAAAACAGGAACTGGCACGGTGGCATCTTGTTAATAGGTTAGTTCCAGAAAATGTATAAAAATGCCACGAAGTGTAAACAAAACATATAACAATTGGTGTAAAACAAGCATGGAGCATCAAAAATTATAGATACATTTGCAACATATCAGCATCCCCAAGCTTAACTCCTGCTCGTCCTCGAATAGGTAAGTGATAACAAAAATAATTTTTGAGATGACATGCAGCCAACACAATCTTGATCAAGTTATTGTAAAAACATTGTAAGCTGAGATCAAAGTACTGTAAACATAGGCATGATAGATATAATTCTAACAATATAACTTAGCAACTATGTTACAACATAAAAAGTAACTAAAACAAAAGATCATGAATAATAGTGCACTGAAAGCAACTATATGTTTTTGAGCATAGAGAAAACATAACCAAGTAGTATTCAGCGTGTCCTTCATGGAATCGAAAAACATAAATGCATAGGACACCTTTAAAGTTCAAAAGGGTGACTAGATACAAATATTTTGAGAACAAGCAATAACATAATTATGAATCAATCAATAATAAATCATGGGACTACGGATATTATACTCAGAATGACAACTATGCTCTCTCAAGTGCATAAAGTTGGAAGATGAAGACTCAACATATAAGTAAAAGAAAGGCCCTTCGCAGAGAGAAGCAGATATTACTCATGTGCTAGAGATTTTTATTCTGAATAAAACAGAGGTATTGAAAATATATTTTGAGAGGTATGTATGCCTATGTCAACGACTGGTGTCAAATGATTTATCATCCTTTCATATAGTGACTTCAAGAGCGGCTCCCATATAGTTCTCCTTTTGCACACCATTATTTAGGATCTCTCCAGTACATAGTGTGAGGAGCTTTATTTTTTTATTTTATATTTTTTGTGGGCTGGGCACCCAGTTGCCTTGCTCGCTTTACAATATTAAGAAATAGCACATTATTCGTGCTAGTCAACAAGGTGTGAAGTCATGAAAATACAATAAAGCATTCAATACTTCCTCGTCAGCTAAAATAGGAACACAAAACAAGTAATAGTTTTTTGAAGGTTTTAAAGGTAGCACATAAGAAATTTACTTTGGTGTGGCGGTGAAATACCACATATAGTTAGGTATGGTAGACACAATTGGCAAACTTTGGTTTCTTGGAAGTTGGATGCACGAGTAGAGCTTGTACTCAGTACAGGTGAAGGCTAGCAAAAAACTGGGAGCGACCAACTAAGAGAGCAATAATGGCCATAATCATGCATAGCGACAAAACATTATTAGTAAAAGCATAAAGTGATATTACAAGTCAAAAAATAAATAATCATAGAGGCTTGAGGTGACTGGTTTGTAGTCACAATATGGTGTAAGCATGTGCCAAGTCAACCCAAATAAAGCATCAAAGGAGAATACCACAATATTATGCTTTTGTATGATGGAAACAACACATGATTCTTTCAATGGTACATTAAGCACTCTCAGCTATTTGAGACAAGTCATGCTACAATAATAACTACTAAGCATATAATTAAAATAACATCTAACATGACATGCTAAAGTCTAAGTCACAGTCTAAACAAGCTTCCTTTTGTACCACTATAAGCATGAAATATTTTACTCTTCTCCAACACCAATCAATTTATTTGAAACAATTCTCATAGAAAATAATCAATAAAGACCAGTGAGCTAATCATACCTAACTAAAGAAAACTAACAAGCTCTAAACAAAATACGTATGGAAAACAAGAGCTAAACACTGTACTAGCAAAAGAGAACACTCGCAGAACAGTAAGAGTGAAAACTAGAGTGTTCTATGCAAGGAAAACGGAGTGTGTCATTCTCCAAAACAAGTATGCTGGGATCCAACCATATACTACAGCAAACGTTAGTGCAATCAAAATAACAAATCCAATTTGGTTCAGTTCTAACATAAGTCAAACATCCATTAAAACATTAGCTACTGTAGCAACTTCTTTTAAAATCTCTTCTCTTAAAAGAACTCAAAAGAAAAAGAGTAAGAGGCAAATGCAAATAGTGGCAGAAATCTGTCAAAACAGAACAACAGGTAAAGATCGATTTTTTTTAGAAAATCCTCTGTTGCTCAAATTGAAAAGTGCAAAACTAATGAAAGTTAGACAATAACCCAGGGCAGGTGCTAAATTTTTTCAGATCGATCCAACGTTCTGGCTGAGAATATTTTTTTTTGTTCATAGCACAGAATTTGTTTCGGGACAACAACTTCCCCAAATCTTACCTTCTTCCTATTAGAGCATATCCTTCGCACAAAAATGAAATAAAAAGGATAAGGAGAGGTTATTACAGAGGTAACAACTTCCAATACTCAACAAAAGGAAAATTATAGAAATAAAACATGGGTTATCTCCCAAGATTGCTTTTCTTTAACGCCTTTCAGCTAGGCGCAGAAAGCTTTTATCAAGTATTTTCAAGTGAAGAAGCATCAAGATCAATCAGTTCCTCTAAAACATAGCTTGTCAAAATAGGCACTTTAGATACCCCTGAAGATGATTCAACATGTAAATCACTCTTAGTTGCACTAAAGATTTTATCAATTTTAAGCATATTATGGGGTTTTGGTATAGGCACCTTGGGAACATACATGATTTTTTGCTCTTTTCCTACAAAAGCTTTCTCCTTCTTAAACTCGAGAGAAGAAAAAGTTGAACTTAAAGTTTTCATAGCCTCCTCTAGTTTATCAATCCTAAGGTTTTGATTATCATGGATATTGCTAGCATCTAAGATAATGATTCTTTTGTTGATACTTTCTATTGATTCATTAACTTGGCTAGTATTATCAAGGAAATTTGGCAAACTTTTCTCTAGAGAGCTCAGTATTTTTACAACATCTTCCAAAGTGATCTCAGTTTTAACAACATTGGTAGATGGTACTCCTACTAAACTTTCAATTGAATTGTAGGCTTCCAAAGCAGGAGTACCCAGAAAATTAGCCCCTGTGAGAGTATCCAGAACATACCTATTCCAGCTAGATATACCAACATAAAAATTCCTAAGAAGGATCACGGTAGAATATTTTTAGTACATCTATGATGAGCATCACTTATTCTATACCAAGCATCTTTCAAACTTTCTCCCCCTTGTTGCCTAAAAGAACGAACCTCAACTTCAGGAACACTCATTCTAGCAAGACTAAAACAGAGCAAAAAAAAGAAAAACTATAAAAGGAACTATTTTTGTGTTTTTGATAAACAAAGAAGAAAACAAGACAAAAAAGTAAAATAAACTAAGCAAAACAATAACAAAGTAAAGAGATTGGAGATGAGATACTCCCCTTGCAGAAATCCTCTTTCTCCCCGGCAAAGGCGCCAGAAAAGCTTGACGTTGTGCAGAGTAATGCAGTTGGGAAACCCCAAGAGGAAGGTATGATGAGCACAACATCAAGTTTTCCCTCAGAAAGAAACCAAGGTTTAATCGACCAGTAGGAGAAAGAAATCACTTCTGAAGGTTGTTTTTGGCTGACTTTGGCAGGGCGCACTACCGGTGTTAGCAACAATATGGAACCTGCACACAACACAACCAAACTACTTTGCCCCAACTTACAGTGAGGTTTTCAATCTCACTGGTTTTGCTGAAAACAATGGATTAGACGTATAGTGTGGAAAGAAATGATTTTTTGCAGTGAAATAAAGAGAACAATGCTTGCAGTAAGGAAACAAAACATGTATTTGCAGTAGATGGTTTTATCAGTGTAAAAGAAAGGACCGGGGTCCACAGTTCACTAGAGGTGTCTCTCCATAAAGATAAATAACATGTTGGGTAAACATATTATAGCTGGACAATTGACAGAATAAAGACCATACATGACAAGATGATTACTATGAGATTCATGTGGGCATTACAACAAGATTCATAGACCGTAATCCAACTGCATCTATGACTAATAATCCATCTCAGGATATCATCTGAACAACTTTGGGTATTAAGTTGCAAGCAACATATTATTGCATTAAGTAAAGTGTGTAAAGTAAACAATAAAATTATTCTTGGATAAAGTATTGTTGTTTTCTCCCTAGTAGCAACATCACATCTACAACCTTAGGAGTTATTGTCACTCTCCTAGATTTCTAGAGGCATGAACCCACTATCGAGCATAAATACTCCCTCTTGGAGTCACAAGCACATACTTGGCCAGAGCATCTACTAGCAACGTAGAGCATGCAAGATCACAAATAACATATAAAATAGATCTATAATCAACTCAATCATAGTATTGAATATTCAGCGGATCCCAACAAAAACAACATGTAGCATTACATAAAGATGATTTTGATCATGTTAGGCAGCTCACAAGATCTAAACTTAAAGATAAGGAGGTGAAGACAACCATCTAGCTAATGATATGGACCCGTAGTCCAAAGATGAACTACCCACGCATCACTTCAGAGGCTGGCATGGTGATGAAGAGGCCTCTGGTGATGATCTCCCTCTCCGGCAGGGTGCCAGGAAGAGCTTCATAACCCTCCCGAACTAGGGTCGACGATGGTGGCGTCTACGGAACTTTTCGTGGATGGAGGCTCGGGTATTTAGGTTTTCCCGAGGATTTCAATTTATAGGCGAAAGGGCGATGTCGGTGGGTACCCGGGGGCCCACACCATGCCTGGGCGCGGCTAGGGGGGCCGCGCCTAGGGGTGGTGTGGCCGCCTCCCGGCTATTCTCCATCTCCCCTTTGGACTCCGTCTTCGCGATAGCAAAATAGGAACTTCGGCTTTTGTTTCGTCCAATTCCGAGAATATTTCCAGAACTACTTTTCTGAAATACAAAAACAACCGAAAACATGAACTACCACTGTGGCATCTTGTTAATAGGTTAGTTCCAGAAAATGCATAAAAATGCCACGAAGTGTAAACAAAACATGTAGCAATTGGTGTAAAACAAGCATGGAACATCAAAAATTATAGATACGTTTGTGACATATCAATAGATGATGTAAAAAAGAAGCATAAAAATGGAGTGTTTCATTAACTCCCACATCAATAAATCAAGGCTATCAAAACACTTATTTCTATTCATTGTCATTCAAGAAATTTCATCTAATAGTATCGAGATCATGCCAAAACTTTCTAGGTGACTCATTTGGATTCCATAATAGTTTCCAATTAGAAATAATTTTGCACCGGTCAAGAGTACTAATGGTTGCACACAAGTAGCTCGCTACCCGTGCATTCAACTCAATAGCTGAAATTGGGATTTTGAATCCGCAAATCGTTCATAAGCCAGCGAAGTTGTTAGCATCCCAAGAGTGTGCACCACAGTTTGTAGACAAGCTTTAAGAAATATCATAATTTTGACTCGCAACTTTCAGTTTGGGCATGCATCTCAACTACCACTAATTTTTTTTATTTACTTCAAACAAATCCTTTCAAAACATGCTATCAAATCTATCATAATATCTATGGGGTTGAGTATCTTCCTGGTTAAACTCTTAAGACAGTTAAACATTACATAAGTCATCATGGAAAATTCTTTCTTAATGTATTTGATATTCTCAAGTGTAGAAATCATGGCAATGTATGCTAGAGGATCACAATATTTTTTTCAAGCTGGATAAAGATTTAAACATAGTGCATCAAATCTCTAACTCAGCTCTTAATGAAACTAACAAAAAGCAAGTGCATCCCGTATATAAGTACGAAACATAACTTACTCAAGCAATTGATTCAAGAGTAGTGGGATACATGATTGTTCAAACCTTTATTGAATGAGAGCATTACACATGGTACTATACATGCTAAAGTAACTTCCCCAATTTAGGCTCTTGCAAGAACCAAACTCAAATAGATTACCAAAAGAGAAGAGAAAATGCAGTTTTCAAAAGAGAGTGTGAGAAGTGGTTACCTCCCCAAGCTTGATTAAATCAAGGGTGATGCACTTTTACCGTTGAGGTACGAATAACCTCTATTTCATTGGAAAAGAGCCTTTCCTTCAATGAACCTTCTTTGATATGGCATGTTGATTTCCTTCCTAGAGAACCTGCTTGAAAACTTAAAAAGAAAACAAAATATTTTTGTTCTTTTGGAAGCACGGGGATAGCTCACATGTAATGAAAGCATAAGTCTCACGAGGTCACCACACTTAAGTCAACAAACTAAGTCTAAGAGTTGCACAAACTCTTGGATTTGATGAAGTGAAAATGAGACAACATATGAGACACAAGTGTGTAGCCCTATGTGCTTATATAAAAAAGGAGAAGTCCCACTTAAGGTGGAAATCTCGCTACTAGAAATTTATTGAGCAAGTATCGAGTTGGAAGGTTTTTACCATACACTTGTTGTTGAAGCATTGAGTTGAAGCAACCAAGTGGCCAGTGTGGGCGTTTGAACGGTTGGCACGCATCGTTAATGTTTCCACGCAAGGTTCAAACCTGCGACAATAACACATGAAGTAAAAAAGCAAACGGTTTGGTGTATGAACGGAGTTTATTCACCCAACCGTGAAAACAAAAAGATACATGAAACACTACAAAGAATTATAGGATGAGGAGTTTCGAAGGTAGGTAAACAAGGTTCACTAGAACATGTAGAAGGTAACCCACAAACCTTAGCTTGTAAAAAAAGGTTTTTTTACCTGTCCCTCCTTATTGCGTTCTGTCTCCTCCTGGTACGGGCGGGTGGTACAGGATGATGCACCCATACTGATGCTCGCTAATTCCATTGGAAATTCATCAAATTATCTGCGTCTGGTGGCGAGGTCGGTACGGGAGCATGGTACGGCCACATCCCGCCGTACCGACGTTCGCTATACTTACAACTTCTCTGAAAAAATTTCTCGTTTCTTCGTTGCATCGTAGGATCGGTACAAGCGGGTGGTACGGGCAGATGCCCCCGTACTGGTGCCCGCTAAACTCTCTGTAGCCTCAAAAACTACTCATTATTCTCCGAAAATTCACTAAGGACCTGAAACATTAGTCCAGCATCCAAAAACGCATACATATATTCAGTAGAGAAATTTTAACCAGGATATGAAACATATGGTTTCATCAAGGATCAATTTATTACCTTTTGAAATAGTCCCAAGCCAACTCTAGTAGGAAATCATGCCTATATAAAAGTGCCAATGCAACATGAATGCAACTAGACTCAAGACACAAAATTAGGCCAGGGTTAAGGTTTCACCTGCAGCTATGCATACATATATAAATAAAGCTCATATGTGTAATAAATAAAATATAGATAAGAGATTTGTGGGTAGCACATCCATAAATACCCTTGCCTCTAAAGTCAGAGGTGACAAGATCCTAATGGTCCAACCATTATCCTTACAGCCACCAGCAACAACATTTATTAAGTAAATACAGATCAAATCCTTAAGCTAGATGATTGTGCTATGATCCCGAATGAATCACTAAACATGTACCGACACTTTCCCCTTTCACTACAAGAAAAGTTCTGATAGACAACGTCCCAAAATCGTCCGCTAAGGGCCATTTTTCGTCGCCTATGGGCCTAACCCGACGATATGGGTTCTGTTGTCGAAACTGCGTCAGGCAAAGTCCTACGACGATTTTTTCGGTCCGTCGCGCTTGGGCGCCCTTCCGCCACGGAAAATCGGACCGTTGCGGAAGTGTTTCCGGGAGCCCGTTGACTGCTGACGTCATGCAAACTGCCACATGGCAGACGCCGTTAACTGGCAGTTAACGGCGTTAACCGGCTGAAACCCCGTGGTAGATGGGAGGCCCACACGAGGTCTGCCACGCCTTAAGCGGGCCGGCCCATTAAGTTTGCGGGCCGGGCCAGCTGACTTAGTTTGACCGGTCAACTATATAGCTGGGCTGGTCCATTAGTTACGTGGGTCGGGCCTAACCTCTAAGGTTGACTGGTCAAAACTTTAATGGGCCGGCCCACTAAGCATGTGGGCCGGGCCGAATGCACTCGTTTGACGGGTCAACAGGCAAAAGGGCCGGCCCACAAGACATGTGGGACCCACTTTCCTGTTATCGGGCCGGCCCAATTAACAAGTGGGGTCCACCTTAAAGCAAGTGGGTGATAACCCACAAGTATAGGGGATCGCAGCAGTCTTCGCGGGTAGTAAAACCCAATTTATTGATTCGACACAAGGGGAGACAAAGAATACTTGAAAGCCTTAACAGCGGAGTTGTCAATTCAGCTGCACCTGGAAACAGACTTGCTCGCAAGAGTTTATCAGTAGTAACAGTTTTATAGCAGTAGTAGTAGTGAAATAACAGCAGCAGAGTAACAGAGACATGTAGTGACCTCACTTTAAATAAAGTGCAAGTCCCTGTGCATTAGTGCTAGTCCCTGGATCGAACTGCTAGCACACACAGTTTAAGATGAAATACCAAGTAGCAAAGGTCTTCATTACAACCTAAGATCCAGCGAAAATAAAATAGTTCGATACAACTTGCATAGCTCAAGGGCTAGCATAAACATAAATCGAGAGTTCAACATCAAGCGGAAAGCAAATAGCATGGAGTCCCCTTCCTTCACGGATGCCACGAGGCGGACATGTTGGGCAAAGACTCGTGATCCTAACATCTTCTTCAGCAGCTAGGGATACCGCAACATCAAACGTTGCGGCCCGAAGGAATCAATACATTTGGAATTGTATTGGCAAGGACACTTTTGTGGACTCAAAGGCATCCTACACCTACGTGCACATCGGCAGGTAGAGCTCGGGTTCATTTTGCATAAAGCCAATTTTTCCCTATCATTTATCAAAACATTTTTTTCAATCTAACAAGTAACATTGGTAAATCCCCAATGTACCAATTAACGATAACATTGGTAAAGCCCCAATGTACCTTCCTACCCTTGTTCACCCACCAGTTTTTATTTAAGAAATTGGGATGAGGAGATCTTCGAACAAGGACTTGTCGGTTCGCTCAAGTTGTCCATAACCGGGGACACGGCTAAGTACTTAGATTTTACACTCTCGAGAGGTTGTACACCTTTACCCACATGGCCAGGTCAATCCTTCTACCTCGATGCACATTTTGCTCAGAGGACAGGTGTAGACCGTGGCCGAGACCTTCTGTGTGTAATCACCCGAACCATTCCCTAAGGGCCACGTTACACCTACAGTATCCCTCTACCACCACCTGGCCCCTAGGATCCGGGTTCATACAACATACTTTGTCAAGCCAGAGCCATAATAGCATGTGGTTGTACGGAAAGCTAATGAGCAAGATTTGTCTACAATCTCTTTAAGCACGGGTGACTTTCCGCAAGTGTGCACTAGCACCGGGGTCTTGCCCCTGATACAGCCACCCTCTCCATAACTCCACCATTCACCCAGGTAATTCATTAAACTTAGTTGTTTTTCCTTAACCTCTATCAAAACCTTTTCCATGGCATAGCAGGTAACAACTAAATTTAATGGCGGCTAAGGGAGTCTAGGAGTGGTGTAGCTAAACTACTAGGATTTAATAGCAGACAAAAAGCATAAACCCTAGACATCTCTACTATAAAAACACTACAGTGCAAGAATTAAAACTAGGACTTTTGGTGTGTGTCACTTGCCTTTTTCAGAGGGAAGAGTTGCAATCTTCGCAGTCACAAAGGTTGCAGCTATCACAGTCGCAATCTACAAGCATACATACATAGCACGATAAACACAATGCACAGCGCAAATGCACAAGCATAGACATGAGATGCATATGATATTTACACAAGTGCACTCCATTTAATGATCTCTGGTTGTCACAATATGCATGATGCCATGGTCAAGTTTTATGGTTGGTTGAATTATTGTGAACCATCTATGTCGCATTAGCGAAGGGCAACTACCATTAATTGAAAAAGTGTTTTGGTACAGTAGACAAATGGTGGTTTTGGTACTACTGGACAGAGGATAACATTTGCAATCATATGCAAAAGGAATCACCCGAAAAGGGTATGTAGATCTCATTTTATGGGTGAAGTAGTCCGATTAGGCATTTAAATATGGGTGAAAGTCAAACTTCTGTAAGTCCATATTTTATTGTTCCAAAATGTTCCTCATATTTTTAGGATTCCGACGATATAAAGTTTGTAATTTTTGGACAAGCGGATCTCTGGATACGATTTTTACAAAGCGCGGACTATCAAAACCGAGACTAAACGCAAACTAGGGTGTGTCTCGGACACGTGGCGCTCTGCTACTAGTCGATACCTCTTCGCGCGGATCAGCATTATAAGCCGTTGGATCTAATTAACGTCTACGGCTCAGATCTGTTGACTGGATTGGAAGGAAATAAAAGAGAAAAAGGGGATTACCCAGGTGGCGCTGACTGGGCGTACGTGTGGCGCACGCGTGGCCGGCGACGAGGCGGATGACGTGGCGGCGGTGAGGGAGATGGCCGGCGGCTCGGGTGGCTCCCGGCGGCAGCGCTTCAGCGGTCCTCGGCGGCGGCGAGGCGGCGGACGGTGTGCGGCGCGGCGTGGCAGAGCTAGGGGCGTCGACGGCGCGGCCTGGATCGGCCCTCACCGGCGCAGAGCGGTGGCTGGAGGCGGCGGCGCGGCGTGCGGCTCCGGTGAGCAATTTGGACAGCCTGGGGGCGGGAGCAGGGGGAATTGGAAGAGGAGGCCGGGGCCTTTAAAGGGGCGGCCTCGGGCTGAGAGGGGGAGGCGTGTGGAAGGTGGGGAAAATGGGGAGGGAGGTGGCCAGGGGCGGTCGCCTGTGTGCGTGCGCACGTACAGGAGATCGTGGGGAGCGACAGAGGTTGGAGACGAAGGGGAACGCGCGGGTGGGCTGGTGGCTGGGTCGGCCCAGGGGGAGAAGGGGAAGGGGGCGCGGGGAGGCCTGGCTGGGCCGTTTCGGCCGCTGGTCGGCCCAGTTGGGTCGGCCACATTTTTTTTTGTTTTCTCTTTTTTTTTTCTATCTCTTTCTCTCATTTAAAAATGCATTTGGTGTGCCAAAATTATTCAGAAAAAAGCAAATGAGGTATCGATGGATTCCTTGCGAAAAGAGCTTCACTATGGAACCAACTTTGAAACAAAATAAAATCTTTTACAAAACAAAATTGGCATAGACGCCTATGTGGCTATTAGTGCCGTTTTGGGGTTCGGGGTTTGAAATGAATTTTGAATTTCTCTTAAAATGCAACGATGTCATGATGCTCATGTATGAAATGCATGCTTTTCGAATTTGAAATTTTTTGGATGTTACAAACCTACCCCCCTTAGGATGATTCTCGCCCTCGAGAATCGGAGTGGCTAGCAAATAGGTGTGGATGATCTTCTCGTTCCCATGTAGCTTCTTCCTCTGTGTGGTGGTTCCACTGGACCTTGCAAAATTTGATCATCTTCGTACGGGTCACTCTTTCTGCTATCTCCAGTATCTTGGTCGGCTTATCTTCATATGTGAGATCACTCTCCAACTGAACTTCCTCAAGTGGCACTGTATCTCTCAACGGGGTCTCCGCCATTTCTGGGTGACACTTCTTCAGTTGGCTTACATGGAACACATTGTGAACTGCAGCTAGAGATTCTGGCATTTCCAACTCATGTGCTACTTCACCTTTGCGAGCCAGGATCTTGAATGGTCCTACAAAGCGGGGTGCTAACTTTCCCTTGACTCCAAATCTTTTCACACCACGTAGGGGTGAGACTCTTAGGTATGCTCTATCTCCTATCTCATAGGTCACTTCCCTACGCTTTGAGTCAGCGTAGCTCTTCTGTCTAGATTGGGCTATCTTCAATCTATCTCTGATCAGTCTGACCTTCTCTTCGGCATCCTTGATTAGGTCTGGGCCAAACAGACTTCTTTCTCCTACGCCACTCCATAGCAATGGGGTGGTGCACTTCCTTCCATACAATGCCTCAAAGGGTGTCATACCAATACTAGCTTAGTGGCTATTATTATATGAAAATCTGCATAAGGCAGATTTTCATCCCAACTTGATCCATAGTCCAATGCACATGCTCTTAACATATCTTCCAAGATTTGATTCACTCTTTCGATCTGTCCATCGATGCACGTGGGTGAAACGTTGTGCTTGAACTCAAGTCTAGTTCCCAAAGACTCATGTATTTGACGCCAAAAGTGAGATGTAAGCCGGGTACCTCTGTCTGACACAATGTTCTTGGGCACTCCATGCAAACAAATGATTCTGCTCATGTATATCTTAGCTAACTTGGCACTTGTATAGGTGGTCTTCACGGGTATAAAGTGAGCCACTTTAGTCAGACGGTCGACTACGACCCAAATAGAATCATATCCTGATCTAGTCTTTGGCAGTCCGGTGATAAAATCCATTCCAATATTCTCCCACTTCCATTCTGGTACAGGTAGTGGTTGCAACAATCCTGCGGGTTTCTGATGTTCCGCCTTGACTCTACTACAAACATCACACAGTGCAATATACTCAGCGATGTCTCTCTTCAGATTACTCAACCAGAACCTTTCCTTCACGTCCATGTACATCTTGGTGTTACCCGGATGAATAGAGTATGGTGAATCATGGGCTTCCTGGAAAATCAACTTCCTAAGCTCAGGGTCCTGGGGTACACAGATACGCTTCTCAAACCATATAGTTCCTTGTTCATCTGCATGAAATCCTTTTGCTCTGCCTTCGCTCATCAAGGCCTTAATCTCCTCTATTTCTTTGTCTAACTTTTGAGCTTCTCTAATTTTGTCCATTAGTGTTGGCTGAACTTCAAGTGATGCCAAATAACCTTTGGGCACAACCTCTAGTCTGAGGTCCTTAAACTGTTCACACAGTTCCTCAGGTAATTCTCCAGCGGTGAGGCCATTTACATAGCTCTTACGGCTTAGCGCATCGGCTACAACGTTAGCCTTCCCTGGGTGGTATTGCAAATTCATATCATAATCTTTTATTAACTCCAACCATCTTCTTTGCCTCATATTCAGCTCCTTCTGAGTGAATATGTACTTCAGGCTCTTATGGTCTGTGAACACATCACAATGCTTTCCCATCAAGTAGTGTCTCCACACTTTCAGGGTATGAACAACAGATGCTAGCTCTAAGTCATGGGTTGGGTAGTTTCTCTCATGCTGCTTGAGTTGCCGCGAAGCATAGCACACTACTTTTCCATCTTGCATTAAAACACCTCCAAGTCCTTGACGAGAGGCATCGCAGTACACTTGGAAATCCTTATTGATATCCGGCAAACATAGAACCGGCGCACTTACTAGGCGTTGCTTCAACTCTTGAAAACTAGCTTCACACTCATCAGTCCAGATGAATTTCCTCTCCTTCTTCAATAGTTCTGTCATTGGCTTTGCAATCTTGGAGAAATTCTCAATAAATATCCGGTAGTATCCAGCGAGTCCTAGGAAACTCCGGATCTCTCATGCATTCTTGGGTGATTCCCACTCGGTCACAGCTGCAACTTTACTCAGATCGACTGCGACTCCTTCTGCTGAAACTATATGTCCAAGGAATCCAACCCTATCCAACCAGAACTCACACTTGCTGAACTTGGCATACAACTTGTGCTCTCTAAGCTTCTCCATGATTAGGCGCAAGTGGCTCTCATGTTCGGCTTCATCCTTTGAGTATATCAATATATCATCGATGAATACTACTACGAACTTATCCAAGTATTCCATGAACACTTTGTTCATCATGGCCATAAAATATGCTCGGGGCATTGGTTAGACCAAATGGCATAACTGTATACTCATACAGACCGTATCTAGTAGTGAATGCGGTCTTAGGTATGTCTTGCTCACTGATCTTCATTTGGAAGTAACCCGATCGAAGATCAATTTTGGAAAATACTTTTGCTCCCTTCAATTGGTCAAACAGGTCGTTGATATTGGGCAACGGGTACTTGTTCTTGATAGTGACTTCATTGAGTGATCGATAATCCATTACCAATCTCTTGCTAGAATCTTTCTTCATCACAAACAAAACAGGGGCTCCCCATGATGATGAACTAGGTCGGATGAAACCTTTTTCCAATTGTTCCTTAAGCTGCTTCTTCAACTCCTTCAATTCTTCCACATCCATCTTGTATGGTCTCTTGGCTATTGGTCCAGTTCCAGGCAACAGCTCAATGAGAAATTCAACTTCTCTATCCGGTGGCATTCCTCGCAACTCTTCCGGGAACACATCCGAGTATTCTCTCACAACGAGCACAGTCTCCATGCTAACCCCCTTAAGAGAGTTGACCTTACTACCTTTAAGCTCAAAGGTTGAATTGAAACGAATCCTCTTCATTTCTGGGGTTGTGAATGTAATTGGTCTCTTTGTACAATATATTATACCTCCATAAGTGGTCATCCAATCCATGCCTAGGATTACCTCTAGACCTTGGGATTCCAAAATTACCAGTTGGGTTGGATCACGTCTTAGCGGCATTTGTGGTTGTTTAGAATAGATGAGAAACAAGATAGATAGATCTAGGGAATAAAATTTCCTACCCATGCACAAACAAGTCACACAATAAACAATCCATAAAATCATGCAAGCAAAAGTTTTTAAAAACAACCAAACTAGTATGGTCATACCACAATTTGGTATGATCAATGCGTTTTTAAGGTATCGTTGGTCTGATAAAGGAGAGAAAGTGGTGGTCTACTCTATTTCCATCTTGGGTGATTCTACCTTCTCTTCCACCTCCTTGAGGTCTTCAAAGATGGGACGTCTAGAAGATGAAGATTTGTTTTGAAGATGAAATAGGTGAGAATACCAGAAAACAAATTTCAAACATTTCTTTTCAATAGAGAATGGATTAGATAGATAAGAGGGAATTTCATCCTAAGGTCTTCCTATTTCTAATCCAAACCTAGGGTCACGAACCTATGGGCAACACAGTGCTCTGATACCATCTGTAGTGACCTCACTTTAAATAAAGTGCAAGTCCCTGTGCATTAGTGCTAGTCCCCGGATCGAACTCGCTAGCACACACAGTTTAAGATGAAATACCAAGTAGCAAAGGTCTTCATTACAACCTAAGATCCAGCGAAAATAAAATAGTTCGATACAACTTGCATAGCTCAAGGGCTAGCATAAACATAAATCGAGTTCAACATCAAGCGGAAAGCAAATAGCATGGAGTCCCCTTCCTTCACGGATGCCACAAGCGAGACATGTTGGGCAAAGACTCGTGATCCTAACATCTTCTTCAGCAGCTAGGGATACCCGCAACATCAAACGTTGCAGCCCGAAGGAATCAATACATTTGGAATTGTATTGGCAAGGACACTTTTGTGGACTCAAAAGGCATCCTACACCTACGTGCACATCGCGGTGTAGAGCTCGGGTTCATTTTGCATAAAGCCAATTTTTCCCTATCATTTATCAAAACATTTTGTTTCAATCTAACAAGTAACATTGGTAAATCCCCAATGTACCAATTAACGATAACATTGGTAAAGCCCCAATGTACCTTCCTACCCTTGTTCACCCACCAGTTTTTATTTAAGAAATTGGGATGAGGAGATCTTCGAACAAGGACTTGTCAGTTCGCTCAAGTTGTCCATAACCGGGGACACGGCTAAGTACTTAGATTTTACACTCTCGAGAGGTTGTACACCTTTACCCACATGGCCGGGTCAATCCTTCTACCTCGATGCACATTTTGCTCAGAAGGACAGTGTAGACCGTGGCCGAGACCTTCTCGTGTGTAATCACCCGAACCATTCCCTAAGGGCCACGTTACACCTACAGTATCCCTCTACCACCACCTGGCACCTAGGATCCGGGTTCATACAACATACTTTGTCAAGCCAGAGCCATAATAGCATGTGGTTGTACGGAAAGCTAATGAGCAAGATTTGTCTACAATCTCTTTAAGCCTGGGTGACTTTCCGCAAGTGTGCACTAGCACCAGGGTCTTGCCCCCTGATACACCCACCCTCTCCATAACTCCACCATTCACCCAGGTAATTCATTAAACTTAGTTGTTTTTCCTTAACCTCTATCAAAACCTTTTCCATGGCATAGCATGTAACAACTAAATTTAATGGCGGCTAAGGGAGTCTAGGAGTGGTGTAGCTAAACTACTAGGATTTAATAGCAGACAAAAAGCATAAACCCTAGACATCTCTACTATAAAAACACTACAGTGCAAGAATTAAAACTAGGACTTTTGGTGTGTGTCACTTGCCTTTTTCAGAGGGAAGAGTTGCAATCTTCGCAGTCACAAAGGTTGCAGCTGTCACAGTCGCAATCTACAAGCATACATACATAGCACGATAAACACAATGCACAGCGCAAATGCACAAGCATATACATGAGATGCATATGATATTTACACAAGTGCACTCCATTTAATGATCTCTGGTTGTCACTATATGCATGATGCCATGGTCAAGTTTTATGGTTGGTTGAATTATTGTGAACCATCTATGTCGCATTAGCGAAGGGAAACTACCATTAATTGAAAAAGTGTTTTGGTACAGTAGACAAATGGTGGTTTTGGTACTACTGGACAGAGGATAACATTTGCAATCATATGCAAAAGGAATCACCCGAAAAGGGTATGTAGATCTCATTTTATGGGTGAAGTAGTCCGATTAGGCATTTAAATATGGGTGAAAGTCAAACTTCTGTAAGTCCATATTTTATTGTTCCAAAATGTTCCTCATATTTTTAGGATTCCGACGATATAAAGTTTGTAATTTTTGGACAAGCGGATCTCTGGATACGATTTTTACAAAGCGCGGACTATCAAAACCGAGACTAAACGCAAACTAGGGTGTGTCTCGGACACGTGGCGCTCGCTACTAGTCGATACCTCTTCGCGCGGATCAGCATTATAAGCCGTTGGATCTAATTAACGTCTACGGCTCGGATCTGTTGACTGGATTGGAAGGAAATAAAAGAGAAAAAGGGGATTACCCGGGTGGCGCCGACGGGCGTACGTGTGGCGCACGCGTGGCCGGCGACGAGGCGGATGACGTGGCGGCGGTGAGGGAGATGGCCGGCGGCTCGGGTGGCTCCCGGCGGCGGCGCTCGGCGGTCCTCGGCGGCGGCGAGGCGGCGGACGGTGTGCTGCGCGGCGTGGCAGAGCTAGGGGCGTCGACGGTGCGGCCTGGGTCGGCCCTCACCGGCGCAGAGCGGTGGCTGGAGGCGGCGGCGCGGCGTGCGGCTCCGGTGAGCAATTTGGACAGCCTGGGGGCGGGATCGAGTGCGGGAGCAGGGGGAATTGGAAGAGGAGGCCGGGGCCTTTAAAGGGGCGGCCTCGGGCTGAGAGGGGGAGGCGTGTGGAAGGTGGGGAAAATGGGGAGGGAGGTGGCCGGGGCGGTCGCCCGTGTGTGTGCGCACGTACGGGAGATCGTGGGGAGCGACGAGAGGTTGGAGACGAAGGGGAACGCGCGGGTGGGCTGGTGGCTGGGTCGGCCCGGGGGAGAAGGGGAAGGGGGCGCGGGAGGACTGGCCGGGCCGTTTCGGCCGCTGGTCGGCCCAGTTGGGTCGGCCACATTTTTTTTTGTTTTCTCTTTTTTTTTTCTATCTCTTTCTCTCATTTAAAAATGCATTTGGTGTGCCAAAATTATTTAGAAAAAAGCAAATGAGGTATCGATGGATTCCTTGCGAAAAGAGCTTCACTATGGAACCAACTTTGAAACAAAATAAAATCTTTTACAAAACAAAATTGGCATAGACGCCTATGTGGCTATTAGTGCCGTTTTGGGGTTCGGGGTTTGAAATGAATTTTGAATTTCTCTTAAAATGCAACGATGTCATGATGCTCATGTATGAAATGCATGCTTTTCGAATTTGAAATTTTTTGGATGTTACAAGACAGCAGTAGTGATTATAGTAAACAGCAGGATTAAAATACTGTAGGCACGGGGACGGATAACGGGCGTTGCATGGATGAGAGAAACTCATGTAACAATCAAGCAGGGCATTTGCAGATAATAATAAAACGGTGTCCAAGTACAAAGCAATCAATAGGCATGTGTTCCAATTATAGTCGTACGTGCTCGCAATGAGAAACTTGCACAACATCTTTTGTCCTACCAGCCGGTGGCAGCTGGGCCTCAAGGGAATCTACTGGATATTAAGGTACTCCTTTTAATAGAGTACCGGAGCAAAGCATTAACACTCCGTGAACACATGTGATCCTCACATCACTACCATCCCCTCCGGTTGTCCCGATTTCGTCACTTCGGGGCCATTGGTTCCGGACAACGACATGTGTATACAACTTGCGGGTAAGACCATAAACAATGAATATCATGATGAAATAATAACATGTTCAGATCTGAGATCATGGCACTCGGGCCCTAGTGACAAGCATTAAGCATAACAAGTTCCAACAATATCATCAAAGTACCAATTACGGACACTAGGCACTATGCCCTAACAATCTTACACTATTACATGACCAATCTCATCCAATCCCTACCATCCCCTTCAGCCTACAAGCTGGGGAATTACTCACACATGGATGGGGGAAACATGGCTGGTTGATGAAGAGGCGTCGGTGGTGATGATGGCGATGATCTCCTCCAATTCCCCGTCCCGGCGGAGTGCCGAACGGAGACTTCGGCTCCCGAGACGGAGTTTCGCGATGTGGTGGCGTTCTGGAGGGTTTCTGGCGACTTCGACTTCTCCCCGTGCGTTTTTAGGTCGAAGGCGATAAGTAGTCCGAAGGAGGGCGTCTGAGGCCGGCCGACGGGGCCACACGCTAGGGCCGCGCGCCCCCCTCCTGGGTCGCGCCGCCCTAGGGTGTGGGGCCCTCGGGCCTCCACCTGACATGCCCTTCTGGCTCCGTAAGTATTCTGGGAAAATAGGGCCTTCTGCATAAATTCCGAGGTTTTTCCTAAAAGTTGGATTTCTGCACAAAAACGAGACACCGTAACGGTTCTGTCGAAAACGACGTTAGTCCGTGTTAGTTGCATCCAAAACACGCAAATTAGAGGCAAAACAATAGCAAAAGTGTTCGGGAAAGTAGATACGTTTTGGACGTATCAACTCCCCCAAGCTTAGCTTATTGCTTGTCCTCAAGCAATTCGAGTTAACAACTGAGCGATAAAAGAACTTTCACGAACACATTTGTTCATATGATGTAAATATTCTCATGCTATGGCTAACACTTAGGCAGTTCATAATAAGATACATGCAAATAAGATCATCTAATAGCTATATCAATCATGGAAAGGTACCAACAATTAATAATAAGCATCATGAATCATGTATATAAGCAGGATTGCAATGTTCATAAAAGAGTATGATAGAGTGGTATCTCGCTTGCCCATATTTGATAACAGAAACATAAATGCTCAGGCACCTCTGAAGTTCATAGAAAGACTAGAAATAGTGATTGTCAAAGATAAAAGCATCAAAGTTATACCACAATCAATCATATTTTGAGACAAGCATATTACACTAAGAATGACAGTTGTGCTCTCAAGAAAGTGCTCAAAGAAAGGATGGAGACACAACATAAAAGTAAAAGATTGACCCTTCGCAGAGGGAAGCAGGGATTAACATGCGCTAGAGCTTTTCATTTTTAAAACATGAGTAAAATTGTTTTGAGAGGTGTTTGTTGTTGTCAACGAATGGTAATGGGTACACCAACTACCTCGCCAACCGGACTTCCAAGAGCGGCTCCCATGAAGGACGTTATCTCTACCAGCAAGGTAGATCATCCCTCTTCTCTTTTGTTTACACACGTATTTTAGTTTTATTATGGGTGACACTCGCCGCAACCTTTGCTTACACAAGCCATGGCTAACCGAATCCTCGGGTGCCTTCCATCAATCACATACCATGGAGGAGTGTCTATTTGCAAAATTAAGTTGCTTACTGATAAATCAGAGCAAAACATGTGAAGAGAGTTATTAATGAAAGTTGATTAATTGGGGCTGGGAACCCCATTGCCAGCTCTTTTTGCAAAGTTATTGGATAAGCGGATGTGCCACTAGTCCATATGAAAGTCCGTCAAGAGTAAATGACAAGGTTGAAAGTTAAACACCACATACTTCCTCATGAGCTATGAAACATTAACACAAATTGAGAAGCATTTTGAAGGTTTAAAGGTAGCGCATGAGAATTTACTTGGAATGGTTTGAAATGCCATGCATAGGTATTTATGGTGGACACTCCGGAATAACTTGGTTTTCATGTGTTTGGAAGCACGAGCAGCGTTCCCGCTCAGTACAAGTGAAGGCTAGCAATAGACTGGGAAGCGACAATCAAGAGAGCAATAAATCGTCATAATCATGCTTGCGGCAAAATAAATTAACCGAGGCATAACGAGTGATACAAGAACTCGGAGCAATGTAAATCATCGAGGCTTAATTGACTTTTGTTCAGTCATATGCATGCGTGAGCATGTGCCAAGTTAATTCAAACGAATTATTCAGAGGAGGATACCACAATATCATACCTATCTATGAATAAAACAATGCAAGCAAACATCCATGACATGCTACTCATATTAATAAATTGGAGCTAAACATGAGAGATCATGAACTACTAGACTTTCTTAAATGACATATACCTCACATGAACCAACCAAGCATGCTCACATGGATGAATATATGTACAAAAATGAAAACAAATAGAGTTCATACCAGCCTCTCACCACAATCAGATCGTCGTATATCGTCATTATTGCCTTTTCACTTGTGTAGCTTGGATAATATGAAATGAAAACCACGCTCCAGCCACCGAAGACCATTGAACTCATAATGAACTTTACAAAACCAAAGAAGAACAGCAAATATTTTTGGTGTTTTCGAATTTGGAAACAAGAACAAAAGGAAACAAGCAAACAAAGCAAAATCTTCTTGGGTTTTCTTATAGCAAACTAGCAATAGCAAATAAAGCAAGATAAAAGCAAGAAACTAAAATAAACAAGTGGTGAAGAGAAACAACAGAAATATTTTTGGTCTTTTTGTGTTTTAGGAAAGAAATAAAGCAAGAACAAGAAAATGAAAACTAAAAGAAACACAGAAAAGCAAGATGGCAGAAATCTGCCAAAACTTGACAGAAGTACAGTAATCGATTTTAAAGAAATTCTTAAGCTGCTCAGCTCGAAAAGTGTTCAACGAATGAAAGTTAGATAACAACCTGGGGAACATGCAAAAAAATTGGCAGCTCAAAATAACGTTCTGATTGTGCGCACGATTGTTTTTAGTAACAGTCCAGAATCTGTTTTCAGGCAGCACTTCCCCAAATGTCATCTCCCTCTCATTAGAAAACCACTCAAAGAAACTAAACAAGTATGTACAAGTATCCAGCAACCATAATATGCAAAGAATGAGTGATGCCGGTATACCTCCCCCCAAGGTTAGGCTTTTGACTCTTCTTGATCACATTATATCACCCTTCTCTCTTGACCCTTGAAAACTTCTGCCACACCAAACTTCTCATAAACTTCATTAGAGGGGTTAGTACTCAAAAACTTTAATCCACTTTAGTCCTGTAGTGACACATTGCAAGAACTCAATAAAACATTAGCTACAGCTCTCCACGTCTAGAAAGCCTCACTTAAAGTCCACAAGAGACAATGCAAAAAAAAACAGAGACAGAATCTGTCAAAACAGAACAGCCAGTAAAGACGAATTTTTAAGAGGTACTTCCGTTGCTCAAATCAGAAAACTCAAAACTAATGAAAGTTGCGTACATATCTGAGGATCACTCACGTAAATTGGCAGATTTTTCTGAGTTACCTACAGAGAACCCTACCCAAATTCGTGACAAAGAAGAAATCTGTTTCGTGCAGTAAATCCAAATCTAGCATCAACCTTCTATTAGAGATTTTACTTGGCACAATAATGCAATAAAGTAAAGATACAAATGTATTGCTACAGTAAGTAAAACAAGTGGAGGAAGAAAGAAATGTTGTTTAGCTCCTCTATGCATATAAAATGTAATTGTTAACAAGGTTGATCAAGTCTTGCCACCAAATAAATTTTACATAGCATAAGAAGAAATAAACCTCAAATCAATCATGTTACCTTGTATTGTATTGATATGGATCCAATCACAAGAGTTTGATATTCTTCTTTAGGCTCATATATAGGACAATCAATGGTTCCCACTTTGATAGTTCTCACATTAGAAATTGTATTAACTCCACATACTTTATCAATCCTCTTGGGGAAATAGACGGTGTGCTCCCTATCATCAACATTGAAAGTAACCTTTCCTTTATTGCAATCAATAACAGCCCCTGCGGTGTTAAGAAAAGGTCTCCCAAGAATAATAGACATATTATCATCTTCGAGCATTTCCAACACAACAAAATCAGTTAATATCAAGCAGCTTATTAGTAACTTGAACAGGAACATCCTCACATATACCAACAGGAATAGCAGTAGATTTATCAGCCATTTGCAAAGATATATCAGTAGGTATCAACTTATCTAAGTAAAGTCTCTTATAAAGAGAAAAAGGCATAACACTAAAACCGGCTCCCAAGTCACATAGAGCAGTTTTAACATAATTATTCTTAATAGAACAAGGAATAGTAGGTATACCTGGGTCGCCCAATTTCTTTGGAACTTTGCCATTGAAAGAGTAATTAGCAAGCATAGTGGAAATTTCCTCATTGGGGATTTTCCTTTTGTTAGTAACAATATCTTTCATATACTTTGAATAAGGAGGCAATTTAATAGCATCGATCAAAGGGATTTGCAAGAATAAAGGTTTCATCCAATCACAAAATTTATTATAGTGTTCTTCTTCCTTTGATTTTAGTTTCTTAGCAGGAAAAGGCATTTGCTTTTGCACCCAAGGTTCCCTTTCATTACCATGTTTCTTAGCAATAAAATCTTCTTTAGTATACTTCTTATTTTTAGCATGCTTTTCAGGTTCTTCTTCAACCTCTTCTTTATCAGAAACATCACCCTTATCATTAAAATTATTATCATCATGTTCATTACCACTTTCAGTTTCAGCATCAGAAATAGAAATACTATTAGGATCATTAACAGGCTCAGAGGATTCTACAACATTTTTATGTTTCTTCTTCTTTTTCTTAGAAGGAGCACTAGATTCAATGCGTTGAGAATCTTGTTCAATTCTTTTGGGATGCCCTTCAGGATATAGAGGATCCTGGGTAGAGACACCACCTCTAGTTGTTACTTCATAAGCATGTTTCTCTTTAGAATCATTTTTTAATAAGTCATTTTGCACTTTAGTAAGCTGATCAATTTGAGTTTGAACCATTTGAAAATGTTTAACAAGCACCTTAACATCATTAGAGGTTCTCTCCACAATATCATGCAAATTGCTAATAGCTTGAGAATTTTCCATTAAATGATTCTCTACTCTCATATTAAAATTTTCTTGCTTAACAATATAATTATCAAACTCATCTAAGCATTGAGAGGAGGTTTTGAATACGGAATATCTTCCCTAGTAAAGCGCTGAAGGGAGTTTACCTCAATCATGGATGAAGGGGGAATTATCTCACATATATCTTCTATGGGAGGTAGATTCTTCACATCTTCAGATTTAATACCTTTCTCCTTGAGAGACTTCTTGGCTTCCCTCATATCTTCATCATTCAATTTAATTAAACCCCTCTTCTTCAATATTGGCGTTGGAATTGGTTCGAGCGTAGCCCAATCATCATGATTCCGGCCTATTTTAGCTAATAATTCTTTAGCTTCGTCCGGAGTTCTTTTCCCGAAAAGACAACCAGCACAACTATCCAGGTATGCCCTAGACTCAATGGTTAGTCCACTATAAAAAATATCAAGTAGATCATTCTTTTCTAAATCATGTCCAGGTCGAGCTCTGATAAGAGAACAAAATCTTGCCCAAGCCTCATGCAATTTCTCTTCATCTCCCTGGTCAAATCTATAAATTTTCTGTAAAGCAACATGTTGAGCACTAGCAGGAAAGTATTTTCGAAAGAAAACATCACGCAAATCAGTTGGACTTTTAATAGAACCAGGAGGCAAATTATTATACCAAGTTTTAGCATCAGCCTTTAATGAGAAAGGAAAAAAAATAGCGACAAAATAAGTACGCATCTTGACATCATCAGAAAACAAACTACTCATAGAAGAAAGTTCAATCATGTGTTCTACAGCACTTTCTTTTTCAGTACCACAAAAGGGTGCTTTCTCTACAATAGCTATATGAGATAGATCAAGAGAAAAATCATAATCTTTATCCTTAATGCATATAGGAGATGTGGCAAATTTAGGATCAGGAGATAACTTATGTCTAACAGTATATTGTGTGAGAAACTTTTTAATTTTACTTGCATCAGCAGTAGCATTGCATCTATTAATAAAATCATCATTAAGCTCCACATAATCTTCATCAGGATCATCACTAGAATAATCAAGTTCAGGTGAATTAACAGGTGTAGTAGCATTAGGAGTTTCAGTATTTTCAATTTGTCTAGACCTAGCAATTGTAGCATCTAGAAATGATCACAATGAACCACTATCATCAAGCACAGCAGAAGCATCATCAATATTATAAGAATTTTCAGATTCAGCAGAAGTACCAGCAAGTGAAGCATGTGGCGGTGAAACAAGTTTATCAATCACGGATGGTGAATCAAGAGCAAGCAGAGGTACTCGAGTTGTACCTTTTCTTGTAGTGGATGGTAATATGGCGACTTTAGGATCGCGAGTTTTACCAATGATGGAGAATTTGCAGCGAACAATATCAATCCAAGTGAACTTCCAAATAAAGCTATGCTCCCCGGCAACGGCGCCAGAAAACGGTCTTGATAACCCACAAATATAGGGGATCGCAGCAGTCTTCGCGGGTAGTAAAACCCAATTTATTGATTCGACACAAGGGGAGACAAAGAATACTTGAAAGCCTTAACAGCGGAGTTGTCAATTTAGCTGCACCTGGAAACAGTACTTGCTCGCAAGAGTTTATCAGTAGTAACAGCTTTATAGCAGTAGTAGTAGTGAAATAACAAGATCGTAGTAACAAGAGACAGCAGTAGTGATTATAGTAAACAAGCAGGATTAAAATACTGTAGGCACGGGGACGGATAACGGGCGTTGCATGGATGAGAGAAACTCATGTAACAATCAAGCAGGGCATTTGCAGATAATAATAAAACGGTGTCCAAGTACAAATCAATCAATAGGCATGTGTTCCAATTATAGTCGTACGTGCTCGCAATGAGAAACTTGCACAACATCTTTTGTCCTACCAGCCGGTGGCAGCCGGGCCTCAAGGGAATCTCATCGGATATTAAGGTACTCCTTTTAATAGAGTACCGGAGCAAAGAATTAACACTCCGTGAACACATGTGATCCTCACATCACTACCATCCCCTCCGGTTGTCCCGATTTCTGTCACTTCGGGGCCATTGGTTCCGGACAGCGACATGTGTATACAACTTGCAGGTAAGACCATAAACAATGAATATCATGATGAAATGATAACATGTTCAGATCTGAGATCATGGCACTCGGGCCCTAGTGACAAGCATTAAGCATAACAAGTTGCAACAATATCATCAAAGTACCAATTACGGACACTAGGCACTATGCCCTAACAATCTTACACTATTACATGACCAATCTCATCCAATCCCTACCATTCCCTTCAGCCTACAGCGGGTGAATTACTCACACATGGATGGGGGAAACATGGCTGGTTGATGAAGAGGCGTCGGTGGTGATGATGGCGATGATCTCCTCCAATTCCCCGTCCGGCGGAGTGCCAGAACGGAGACTTCTGGCTCCCGAGACGGAGTTTCGCGATGTGGCGGCGTTCTGGAGGGTTTCTGGCGACTTCGACTTCTCCCCGTGCGTTTTTAGGTCGAAGGCGATAAGTAGTCCGAAGGAGGGCGTCGGAGGCCGGCCGAGGGGGCCACACGCTAGGGCCGCGCGCCCCCCTCCTGGGCCGCGCCGCCCTAGGGTGTGGGGCCCTCGGGCCTCCACCCGACTTGCCCTTCCGGCTCCGTAAGTATTCCGGGAAAATAGGGCCTTCGCATAAATTCCGAGGTTTTTCCTGAAAGTTGGATTTCTGCACAAAAACGAGACACCAGAACAGTTCGGCTGAAAACAGCGTTAGTCCGTGTTAGTTGCATCCAAAACACACGAATTAGAGGCAAAACAATAGCAAAAGTGTTCGGGAAAGTAGATACGTTTTGGACGTATCAGTGGGCCGACCCAAAAATTTATTGGGCTGGCCCAATTAGCATGTGGGTCCCACTTTCCTGCTATCGGGCCGGCCCATTTTGTACGTGGGGTCCATAATAGATCAAATGGGCTAGCCCAACAACCCAGTGGGCCGGGCCAAAAACACAGGTGGGTCCCACATTCCTGTTAAAGGGCCGGCCCATTTAGTGTGTGGGGTCCACCATATAGCAAGTGGGCCGGCCCAACAAGATAGTGGGCCGGGCCAAAAACGCAGGTGGCTCCCACTTTCCTGTTAAAGGGCCGGCCCATTTAGTATGTGGGGTCCACCATATAGCAAGTGGGCTGGCCCAACAAGAAAGTGGGACGGGCCAAAAACACAGGTGGGTCCCACTTTCCTGTTAAAGGGCCGGGCCAAAAACACAGGTGGGTCCCACTTGCCTGTTAAAGGACATGCCCACTTAGTATGTAGGGTCCACCATATAGCAAGTGGGCTGGCCCAACAAGATAGTGGGCCGGCCCAATAAGCAGGTGGGCCCACTATCGTGTTAACGGGCCGGCCCAATAAGTAAGTGAGCCGGCCCAAAATGAAAGTGGGTCCCACACTACTGTTAATTGGCCGGCCCAATCTGTTGTAGGGCCCTAGTTGTTTGACTAGTCAACTTGCATTAAATTTCATGATCCTAAAATCTGATATCAATGATACACACAACTACATACACAAATAAAATAACTAGGAAAATTACAAGGCAATTAATGTGCCCAAATAAAAAAATTACATAGAATCATTGAGGACTTCTATTAGCATCATCAATAACACGTTGACATTTGGCAATCGCCTTGATTGAATCTTGTGTACTCTTGGTCAACATATCGACTACTGAGACCTTAAAGCAAGCAATACCATGTCTTTTATAAAGTACATCCTTGAGATATTTACTCGTTTGATGAAAGGAATGGTCTAGGTTGACTGGCTATGAGAGGATGCATCGGAAGAAAGATCAGAACTTTTTGTGGGCCTCTCTTTTGATGAAGATTGCTTCATCAGAACTGCATTCTGATAATAATGCAAAAAGAGTTAAACGATGAACTATGCAAACATGTATTAAGCATTGTCGATATGAGATAGTCACAAGTACTAAGCGCAGACTTACATTATATCGTTGCATAGGCTCACCCCGGAACCTTTTTTGCGCTCTATCTTCTACTAAGGACTTCTTCATTACAACTGCATTCTAGTAATATTGCAAACATAGTTACAACAGTGAACTATTCAAACATTTATTATGCAATGTAGATATAAGATAATAACAAGTTGCATAAATAAGACAATGTATGGAACTTGTACTAAGCCGACTTACATCATAATGTTGCACGTGGTCGCTTTGGCGACTATCTTCTAATGATGATCTGCTTCACTAAAAATGCATTCGGTAATATTGCAAAAATAGTTACAACAATTAACTATTCAAACATGTATTACGCAATGTAGAGATCGGATAACAGACATGTAGCGTAACATACCGGCTCGCTCGCAGGTCCTTCTCTTGCGTGCACTAGTCGTGGTCGACATGCCTGTCATTTTAGGTTCAGCCATCAAGTGAAATGCTAATCCTCATGCTCCATTGTCCTTAATCTATGTTTAGATATCACATTTAAGACCAAGTCAGCTGGTTTCACATAACAAAAAACTTGAGCTGCCAAATGAATAAGCCAATATTTACCAGATATCAGATTAAAACCAACTAGATGTTGCTTTGCATGAGATACGAATTTCAGACATTCAGATTTAGAGTAGGGTAATGCAAGGTTTTCCACATAAAGTAAACTGCATTAAGAATGACCAAATGTCAGGTTCAAATCACCTTTGCAGTTGCTCCAGGACAAGCATATCAAATAGGCAGAAACATAGTAAAGCATGGATGGCATTGCTATGGCAGGGTTCCAAGTGAATCTCTTGCATAAGGAACAATGCATATAGGTTATAGATAATAACGGAAGTAAACTGCCAAAGTTACCAACCAAGAACTCAGATTCCAACCTTCCCTAGCGTCCCCGCTGTTAATGTTGGATATTCTAATAAGTGGTTCGCATGATCAATCCCTAGGAAAAATAACATTGACAAGTTAGTCTACGATAATACAAAGACCGGACATGCACCCAAAGAATAACTATACAAGCTGTGCGACAGGAGCATTCATGGAAAAAAATAGCTATAAGCTAAAGACGAGGTATAAGAGCAAGCAGATTGGAAATGCACATAGCATGATTATAAAAGAAGTGTGAGAATAGCAGACACGAGAAAACAGCTAGCGGCTAGCGGTGAGCTAATGACGCGGTATAAGAACAACCAGATTGGAAATTAACAGGATGGTAGCGACCGGATAATGCTTTGGTACTGTACAATATTTAAACGAACTTCATGCGAAGTAACACATCAAGAAATTTAATGGCATATGAGATCTGCAAATAACTACACAAAACATGGCTAAAGAAACACCGCGATCTAACGGGCCAGCGTACTAACCAAGCTGCGGCGGGGTGGACGGGGGCGGCAACTTGCATTCCAGCGGCGGCGAACGCGGGAGAAGATGAGTCGACCCTGTTTCAGTAGAAGCGGGCGTTAGTGAAGCGGATCCGGTTGGCTGGCAAGGGATTCGGTGAAGTTGATACAGCCCGCTGCGCCGAGGTAGTCGGTGGAATATATCGGCTTCTGTGGAGGGGGGGGGCGGTGAAGTAGACACGGTTCCGTTGGAGAGGATCCGGTGCGTCGATAGGAAAGGCGTTGATTGCTACGCTGTGGATGAGGTCGGCGGTGAAGCAGATCCGTCGGTGGCGAGGTCGGCGGTGAAGCAGATCCGTCGGTGGCGAGGTCGGCGGTGAAGCAGATCCGTCGGTGGCGAGGGCAGCGGGGGAGCGGATCAGGTGGGTGGACAGCCAACACGATCAAGGCTACTCTGTGGAGGAGTATGCCGGCGGCGAAGCTGATCTAGTACTGTAGAGAGTCAGAGCTTTGGCGTGTGAGAGTATTTTTGAGCTAATGGGGCGAATGGTTGGTGGGTGGGTGTGGGCCTGTGGGGAGGGTTCGGGATCTAGGCAAGATATTTCATTGTTACCGAATGAGCCCTCCATGGTCGGTGGGTTGTAGCTTCCGGACCAGGGTTAAAAGGGTAAAACTGGTCACAGGATTTTCGAATGGATGCGGCGGGATGATTTGGCGCGCGGCCGAAATTTTCAGTTTCAAGCTACGAGCAAAACGAAAAAAATAATGTTCTTCCCCAGGGAGCTCTCATTTCTTCCTCTTCTCTTTCTCTCTCGAGTCTCTCCCACTCCCCTGGCTCCTCTCCCCCTTCTCTCCGGCTGCCTCGCCGGCCGGAGACGAGGCCGACTTCTCTTCAGTATATCGTACACCCTCCGAACTAAATTAATTGATTCAACTTTCCTTAGACGTGTATGTATCTAGGGTAAAAACATGTGTGGATACATCCATATTTAGATAAGCAAAGTTGAGTCAGTTAATTTGGATCCGAGGGAGTTAGTGTTGTTGTAAGCTTAGATCCAGTGTTTCCCATGAGCAGAATGGCGCAATGGAGTCGGGGATCTCGTCATCGGCTTCAGATCTGGCCTATGGTGAATCTGGCGGATCGGATCTGGCGGATCTTGCCGGCCAAACCCCGATCTGGTGCCATCAAGGTGATGGCGCTAACGGTGAGGCTTGCTTTGGTCAGTGCTTCAGATCTGGCCAATGGGGAAGTCAAGCTGCTAACATTCACAAGCTCGGGGCATACGACGGCGTCATCCGTCTTGCCCGTGAACATCTTGGCCTTTCAGCGGCCCTTCTCAGAGCCAATATGTCGTTGCTGAGGCCCTTCTTCTCCTTCGTCCTGGCGACTACCGGCGACACCGTCCCAAGTGGTGCGTCCCCGACGACGGAGTTGCTGGAAAGGATGCGGAGCAGAGATCTGATGTGCGGTCCAGAAGGACTCGATTGATTTTCTTCTATATGTTTTGGGGTCCTTTTTGTAAAGTTGCAGGTCCTATTAGTTATTGTCTAGTTCTCTTGGACCTCTATGTAATTTTTTGGACTAGTTTCCATTTGCACCGATAAACTTGAATTTTGACAAGTTCACGGGAAAAAAAATTCCTTTGCACATATGGCCTATCATGTATGAACATTCTTGAGTTTTAAACTATATGTAATGGCCAGCACTTGCGCAAGGGGCTCGTCTAGTGCGCACTAGTTTCCATTAGCACCGATAAATTTGAATCTTGACAAGTTCTTGGAAGAAAAATTGATTCACATATAGCCTATCATGTATGAACATTATTGGGATTCAAACTATACATAGATGGCCAACACGTGTGCAAGGGGGTCCTCTAATGTGCACTAGTTTCCATTAGCACTGATAAATTTGAATCTTTACAAGTTCTCGAAAAAAATTGCTTCACACATATGCCCTATCATGTATGAACATTATTGGGATTCATATTATATATAGATGGCCAACACTTGTGCAAGGGGGTCCTCTAATTCTTGGGGATTTCAATCTATCTCTCTCTCTCGATCTATCGTTGGTGGCCGAACAACACACATATGCATGCACTTTATGCGCAAAGGCGCGGGTGCCTCTAATAATTCATGTGTGTGCGTATATTTGAACATATTCTTGGGGATTTCAATCTCTATCTCTCGATCTATATATCGTTGGTGGCCAAGAAACACACTTATATATATACGCATGCACTTTATGCGCAAAGGCGCGGGTGCCTCTAATAATGTGTGTGCGCACTCGATCGATGATCCCTAAACCTTAAACCATAAAACCCTAATCCCTAAACACCCTAAACACTAAACCCTAAACCATAAACACTAAACCCTAAACCCTAAACACTAAACCCTAAAACCTAAAACATAAACACTAAACCCTAAACCCTAAACACTAAACCCTAAAACCTAGACCCTATACCCTAATTAACACTAACCCTAACCCTAACCCTAATTAAACCCTACATATATAGGCCAACGGCACTTAATTGCGCATCAAGGAGGCGACCAACTAATTAGCGCTGATAAATTAATTAACTTGAATTTTGACAAGTTCTCGATCTCGAATGAAAACACATTTGATTAAGTTGTCTCATAATATATATAAAATTAGTGTGCATGCGCGCATGGCATACCTTGTGTCAAGCCTCTGACGATGCAGCATCCAACGGCTCCGCCCTTACCGTGTCCCAACCGTGAGTAGAGTTGTCTAGTTTAAGTCATAATCTACTGTTAGCTTAATTGAGTGCTATTAAGGCTGTAATGGAACAATTAGCTGAGCCTGTCTCAACCTTATAAGAGGCAGGTGGGGAGGATGGGAGGATCAGCACAATAATAAAATTATTTATTTCCTGTATCGTTTCCCTATACCAGCTATCGGCGACTCCAAGGCCTCGCTAGCCCGCTCCTTCCTCGATCTCCTTCACAGGGCACTGTCCAGCCAAAAACCATGGCTTGACAAAGTGGTACCAGAGCCACGCTCCTCCGCCTGTTCAGTCGCACCGGCGGCACACCCACCCTCCTACCCCTCTCCGCTGCTCCCTCGCGCCGTCAGCCCATCTCTCAATCCGGCCAGACCACCACGCCGCCATGTCCAACCGCTCCAGATCGACCTCGCGTACCAGCCGCGACGGGCCGATCATCCGACCCGCCTCGTCGACCGACGCGGAGCTCTCCGCACTGCGCGCCCAGCAACGCGCCGACCGCGACGCGCGTTCCGTCGGGCGCCGTCTTCAACAACACCAAGTCGACACCTCAGCTTCGCTGGGGGCGATGCAGAACCAGATGGAGGCCATGACGCAGCTGCAGTCGCAGATGGCAGCGATGATGACGCAGATGCAGTCCAGCATCAACCGCCTCGCTCCGGAGGAAGGTATTCCTATCTCCAACCCCCAACACCCTGGACATGGTAGAACTTTCACCACACCACCACCTCGCACAAACACACCACTTTCGCCAATACCAGAGGTTTCAACACCCTTACCCACCCCCACGCATCAAATCCCCCACCTTTCCCACCAAATTTGGGACAGTTCGCCCCGGCCCAACTCCCTCTTCCACCGTGCGAACAAGGTGTTCGACAAAAAGCCCCAGTCATGACATACACCGCCCCACTTACATCTACAGCAGGCCCTTCATCCTCACAAAACCATATCACCCAGCACACTACGCCAAGTATTCAGCCACAGTACTACCATCAACACTCTCCACGCCACTACCAGCATGAACCAACACCACTTCCGAGACTCCAGGAGCAACCATATCCAAGGTCCTACCAGCCTCAGCACCACAATTCCTCAAATGATATCATCACTCCACATAATCAGACCCAACCCCGACAATCAAATTCCAACTCAAACACTAACATAGAAGCTCTCAATCCAAGACATACCAACGAGCAACCTTCCTACTCCAACAGCACCACCTATCCACCAGAACCTCACATCCGCACGCCTCACGTTGAATTACCTAGTTTTAATGGTGATAATCCTAGAACTTGGATATTGGAGACGGAGGATATTTTCAGGTTGGTTGGTATTACTGGGGAGGCCCGTGTACGATGGGGAGTTGCACACATCAGAGGACAGGCCAAGATTTGGCTGAACAGCTCCGGCATCGACCTACACCAGACCTCTTGGGCTGATCTCTGCCAAGTGCTCATAGAACGATTCCCTGACACAGTGACAGTTGATCCCATGGAGCAGCTACAACAGTTAAAACAGAGAACAACAGTGGAAAGTTATATAAATGCATATGAGTCGTGGATGCAGGTTATGAAAAGAGGCCGTGCATACTTGCCCACCGATTTCTTTGTTGACAGATTCATCAGTGGGTTGAATGAAAACATACGGCACTTGGTTCAATGTCAATGCCCTGTGTCCCTTCTCAAGGCTTACTGGTTTGCAAGACAATTTAAAAAAACCACAACTCAAATGCATTAGTACCAAGAAGAGCTTTACCAGTTGCACCAGTTCAACCAGGTCTAGCAAGACATGCAGCTGGGCGAGATAACCAGAACAGGGTTGGTCCACCAAGAGACAACATCAACCGCAACCCCAGACCTAGAGTGCCTCGACAATGCTGGTATTGCGCTGATAACTATGTCCCAGGACACAGATGTCCCAACATGCAAAGGGCAGTAAACATGTTGATAATGCAGGGGTACCCTGAGGATGAAGATGAGGAGGTGGTACACCACATACCTCAGGAAATCTTACCAGCTATTGACCCACCAGTGGTTGAAGCAGATGTGGCTCGGGCAATACAGATAGAACAACCAGCTGAGGATGATGTTAACATGATGGAAATCTCAGCAGCAGCATACAATGGCTCCACAAGTGATTCCACAATTTCTCTTTTGATCCACATCAATGGAGTATCAGCTATTGCCTTAGCAGATACGGGCAGCACCAATACCTTCCTGGACAAGCAATTCGCTATGGATCACAACATTGAGATCAGTCCCATGCCAGCAAGAAGAGTAAAGGTGGCAGGAGGTGGCATACTAATCTCTGACTCAATTGCCTACAATCATAAATTTTGTATCCAAGGGAAAGTCTTCACAACTGACTTTCGAATCCTCGAGTTAGGAGGATCTGATGCAATCTTAGGAGTAAATTGGTTCAAACTGCACAACCCCGTTACATTTGACTTCATAGGAAGAACATTGACAATCGAAGCTGGAGGACAAACTCATACCTTTCAGGACCATTTGGTCCCAGCTGAGGATCTTATGCTTTCAGCCATTGAATGCACACAACTTATCAAGGACCAGGCTACTGGATACATCCTGTACAACATGAATGATGTGAAGGCCACCCTCACAGAGCTTGAAAATACAACCCCACCACAAGAGTTTCAAGACATATTGCAGGCCTTCGCAGATGTCTTTGCTGAACCTACAGGGCTGCCTCCCCATAGAAGTGCAGATCACTCCATTCCCCTCCTACCAGGCTCCAAGCCTCCTAACATTCGACCTTACCGGATGTCTCATAACCAAAAGAACACCATCGAGACCATTATCACTCAAATGTTGAAAAACAAATAAATTCAACCTAGTGACAGTCCTTTCTCTTCCCCAGTGATCTTGGTGAAAAAGAAAGACCAGAGCTGGAGATTATGTGTCGATTTCCAAGGTCTGAATGAGCTGACAATCAAAAATAAATTTCCAATACCAGTAATCGAAGACTTACTGGATGAATTACACGGTGCAACAGTATTCTCCAAGCTTGACCTCCATTCTGGATACCACCAGATCAGAATGAAGGATGAGGATGTGCACAAAACAGCATTTTCCACTCATTTGGGACATTATGAGTACCGAGTGATGCCATTTGGGCTCAGTAACGCCCCGGCAACCTTTCAGCAGCTCATGAACAACCTCTTTGCCAAGCACCTAAGGAAATGTGTATTGGTTTTCTTCGATGACATCTTGGTATACAACAGTGACAAGGAACAGCACAAGAAGCACTTATCCATTGTCTTGAACATTCTCAGAGCAAACCAACTCAAAGCAAAGCTCGGTAAATGCACCTTTGCGCAGCCCCAAGTGGAATACCTCGGCCACATAATATCAGGCCAAGGAGTGGCTACTGACCCATCCAAGATCAAAGACATCATTGAATGGAAAAAACCACAAACCTTGAAGCAACTAAGGGGATTTTTGGGTTTGACTAGATACTACCGCAGGTTCATCAAGGGTTATGCCTCAATACGCCAACCCTTGTACCTGGCTCTCAAAAAAGACAATTTCCATTGGGGACCTGAACAAATGGAAGCTTTTGAACAACTGAAGAAGATCATGTCAAGGCCACCTCTTCTCCGACTGCCAAATTTCAGTATTCCTTTTATCTTAGAGACAGATGCTTGCAAGTCTGGTTTGGGAGCGCTTTTTACAGCCAATGCTTAGGCCCAAAAACGAATGCACAATCAGTATATGAAAAAGAAGCATTAGCCATATTACATGCATTGAAGAAATGGCGCCATTACTTCCTGGGGAACAAGGTAATTATAAAAATTGATCAGCAAGCGTTGAAATACCTGGCTAGTCAGAGGTTGTTGGAGGGCATCCAGCATAAGTTAATGCTCAAATTGTTGGAATTCACATATGAAATCGAATACAAAAAAGGAAAAGAGAACAAGGTGGCAGACGCCTTGTCTCGCCAATTCCAGGAAGAAGGCATGGATGAAGAAGCCCACAACACACTTCAATGCAACTCATCCACAATGATCACTATTCCCACTTGGTTGCTAGATGTGCAGAATTCTTATACTGAAGATGCTCATTGTCTGAAACTGGTACAAGAACTAACCATCAATGCAACTAGCCACAGCCACATGACATTGGAAGCTGGTATCTTGCGCTTCAAAGGAAAGATCTATATTGGGTCAACTACAAATCTCCGGGAGAAAATATTCGACACCTTCCATTCATCCCTGTTTGGTGGTCACTCGGGAACCAAGGTCACATTGCATAAAATGCAACAATCCTTCTATTGGCCCAAACTCAAGCAATTCGTAACGGAGAAAATTGCAGCTTGCCCAATTTGCCAAATATCCAAGACAGAACACCTGGCATATCCTGGACTATTACAACCTCTACCCATACCAACTCAAAAATGGTCAGACATCAGCATGGATTTCATCCAAGGCTTGCCCAAGTCCAGAGGCAAAGAGGTCATCTTAGTGGTGGTTGACAGATTGACAAAATATGCCCATTTCATTCCCCTGGCTCACCCATACTCTGTACAAACAGTGGCTGAAGTATTCATGAATACCATCATCAAACTCCATGGACCTCCTGTTAGCATAGTCAGTGACAGAGATGCTATCTTCACAAGTCAGCTATGGAAGCAATTTTTTTCCAAGTTCAAGACCAAACTTAATTACAGCACCGCTTACCATCCTAAATCCGATGGACAAACGGAAAGAGTTAACCAATGTCTGGAGCAGTACTAACGTTGCATGGCGTTCCAGCATCCCAAAAAGTGGAGTGAGTGGCTCGCAGCAGCGGAATGGTGGTACAATGTCTCATACCATACAGCCATACAGATGTCACCCTTCCAAGCATTGTATGAGTATCCTCCTCCTCTGCTTCAAAACATACCAGTACCAATAGCTACACCTCATGATACCACTGATGCATCGGAAGAAAAAGAAAATATGGTGACATTGCTAGAGCAAAATCTCAGCCAAGCTCAAGCTCGCATGAAAAAATATGCAGACGCTAGGAGAACTGAACGAGCATTTGAATTGGGTGATTTCGTCTACCTCAAGGCCAAACCTTACAGAGAAAAGGCACTAGGCATGAATAACCCACCAAAATTCTGTCCCAAGTGGTATGACCCCTTCAAGATTCTCAAGAAAGTGGGCACGGTTTCTTATCAGATCCAGTTTCCGGAGCAATGCAAGTTACACAACGTATTCCACGTCAGTCACTGGAAGAAACACACAGGTCCAAATGCAGTTCCTAATCCAACACTACCTCTGGTCACAGCCGATGGCAAGGTAAAATTTGCTCCACTGGCAATATTGCAACGCCGCATTGTTGTGGGGCCCCGGACTTACCAGTCCAGAACTCCTGTTATGCATACAATTTCACGATCCCAAGATCATTCCATCGTGAATACATAACCGAACTGATACCAGATTACATCATCCATTACAGTACCGAATTTAAGTAATACGAAGTCTTACATCATAGGCCATCAAGGCCGTAGTTCACCAAACAACGAGCGGAAACAACTTGACTCCAAAAGCGGTGGAACCCAAGTCAGGCCTTTACCCTACAGGCGGCTGACCGGGAGAGCGTCCTAGTTCGCGTCTTCGGCGTTGTACTCCTCTTCGTCGAAGTACTCTTCTTCAAAGTCTGGTCAAGTAGATAACCAGGACAACAATGCCAGTGAGTACTTTTGAATGTACTCGCAAACCACCTTAGAGAGAAGTAAAGGATATGCAATATGGCAGTAGCAAGGAAAAGGCACTATCTAGGGCGACAAGGAGCGAGAGGTGGTTCCTCTCGAGAATAAGACATTTCCATAACTTTGTTGAAAAAAAAAACTTTTTGGTAAACCATTTCATTTGCAGACTAATAGGTAAGGGTGACCCAATTTGACTTCAGCCATCCCGTATGGCCATCTCCTTTCCAACTTTCCACCGTACCTCGCAGGTACCTTTCCACCAGTCCCACTGGCGTCACTTTCCCAAAACAATATTTGAGAAAACAGTTTTAGAAACCAAAAACTCTTTAATGCCAAGCAGCTTCCATTCCCACGTCCGTAACCGCGGACACGGCTATTCGAATAGTTTTACACTCTGCAGAGGTTGTACACTTTCCCCACAAGATCCGAATATTTATCGTGTGGGCATCATCCCTGCATAATAACATATGCCACGATAAATACTCGATCGTAGTTTTTCGCCTGCTCGCCTTAGCCTAAGACATGCCGCCTAGAGTTGTACCTCCCAACACCAGAGTCCGAGGGGTCGTTTACCCAGGAGTAGCAATTTCCCCGACCAGCTCGACCCTCCGGAATGCCGCGACCAACTGCGAGGCATTGTTCAATGGAAGCTCATAGGTTGTACCCCTGCCATCGATACGCAATGGAAAGGCGTTCCCAGTTCGTCGGGAAGGCCACGGTCGATAGGTGTCCATGCTCGGACTACCCCTTACATTTGCAGGACCCAAACTAAGGCGAGACAAACTACTACGCTACGCCCCGTCCCACTAAAGGGTAATGTGGTTGTACTGGCTAGGTCCGGTTCAGGTACTTAGTCACCAAAGTTTTTCGAAAACAAATTTCTTCACTTGCCTCCAGCAAAACTTCTTTCCAATAACATCTTTTCTTCCATAAACTCACACTTGGCAGGGCTACCCCATTCCAAGGTTTTTCGAAAACTTCTTTCCAGGAAAACAATTTTCGTAGTCATTTTACCAGGGCTCCCAACCTATAGTCCACTTCTGCTTCGAAAGAATGGCGACAAGGATGACAAGGTGATAAGCACCATATCACTAATGGAGATGTGTTCAGTAGGTACCAACGAGGGCTGCACCCTAAGGGTGGCATAATAAAACTCCAGGTGGCACTAACCACCAACAAAATAAATAGAAGACATGCACTTTTGTAAAACTTGTAATAATGCAAGAACAGGATATATAGGATCAGAGATGCATCAAGAGGTGGCTTTCCTTGTTCAGCAAAGTGTCCCTGGTCTTCCTCTTCAAATCCCCCAAGGTCACCTCCTCCTTCGTCTCCGGCGGCGTTCGAATCTATCATCGCAAAAAAGAAAAGAAACACGCCATACAAATCAACAAACTCTTTCCAGAATAATGCACACAAAAATTTGATAAAATCACAGAGAGTAAAGCTTGATTTTATAAAGCTACAGAAATTGGATTCACTAAATTTGGGTTTTTAAAACAAAGGTTATGATTTTTTTATAAAACCAGAAATGACTTAGGGACCAATTAAATGTTCTAAATCTTTCTGTGAGTCACACAAATTCATGCAGCATACCTACAGAAAGCTAACAACATTTAGAACACACTTACACAAGAATCACTTGCAGATTAATTTTTAATTAACCTAGACAAATTAAACAATCCAGAATCCAGAGAACACAAACAGCTAGCCACACCAGTATCAGAGCATCACAAAACAACACCAAACATACCCCTGGATAGGTGAGACTAAATGTGAACTAACCCCACTGGTTTGGTATTTTTCTGTTTTGTAAAAGATTTTATAAAAATAAAATACTGAAAAGGTGCCCTGTTTCAGTAATAAATTCCCCAGGAATAAACTACCACTCTAAAAATTATTTCCTTTGGCACAGAAATACCTTAACATTATATCTACTGGTAGCCCTTGGATTTGCTTCAATATCATGTGTAGTTTTTGAATTAAAAATCAGAGAAGAGCTCTCTGGTCAGTTTTTTAATTTATTTAGCAAGCAAAAACTAGGAGGCTTTTGCAAATGGGACCAGTGGAAAAATAAAGGTATATACTTCTACATCACAAAACAATCAACCTCATGCAAAAAGCATCTTTAATTCTCACACACCAAATAAATTATACAATCAGTAACATTCTAGGGTTTTATTTATCAGCACAATTTTACAACACGAAATCACATGCATGCATTTATTTGTGGTAGAGATTTTATTTGTGAGCATCAAGAAATTTGAATCAACGAATTTGGTTACTCGAGGAATTTACGGTATTTCAAAACCTAGCGCAAGATTTACTGGAGGTATTAAACAGAAAAAGGAAAAAGGGAAAACGGGCCGGAGGTGCTGGGCCTGGCCAGATCCGGCCCGGCAGCGCATGCAGGTGCGCGGGGGACGATCCCGTTTGAATTTCGGGGACGTGGCGGGCCACGCAGGAGGGCGGGCCCTACGCCCATCGCATGCATGCGGAGGGTTTCTCCCTCCGCGCGACGAGAGACGCCGGCGGAGCCCTGGCAACTTCCGGCGGCTACTGTTCTCACCTCCGGTCGCAGAAAACGGCGGGGGCGGGTGCGTTGGACGCGGCGGAGGCTGCTCTTCCGAACGGAGGTGGTGGCGAAGAAAACAGCAGCAGGCCGGGGAGGTTGACGTCGACGGCGCCGAACGTGCTGCTCGTCACGGCGGCGTCTACCGGCGTTCCGTGGGCTCGAGGACGCCGGGAACGATGCGCAGGAAGGTGCAGCAGTAGATGGCGGCACTCCTCGACGTGGAGAGGTGCACATGCAGAGCTGCCGGATGACGGCGAGGTTGCGGACGAGCTCCATGATCGGGGACGGACTCGACACGGGCAAGCAGACGACGGCGTCGAACGGCGAACGGCGGCTCCCGGGCGACCTACGGCGAGAAAAAGGGTGGGTCAGAAACGGCAGGAGACGGTGCATCGGGTGGTGGAGAGAGGGAGAGGCGCGGGTGGCCTGCGGTGACGCAACCTTCACCGCGAGGTCACGGGCGGCGCGGCAAGCTCGACGGCAGGGAGGAGCTGAGCTCCTCTCCGCTCAAGGAGGCGAAGGTTGGGTGTTCTGAGAGAGGATTGGTGAAGGGAAAATGAGCAGGGGAGGGTTCGGGCTCTATTTAAGAAGGGCGCGCGGGTGCACCGTGCACCGGGTCTGGACACCGACGAGGGAGGGGGCGGCAGCAGGTGGTTGGTCGAGCTGGGCGGCGTCGCTGCAGCTCTGAGAGGCGGTGCCGCGGCTTTGGCGGGACGCGCGCGTCGGACAGCGAGGCAGAGAGGAGGGATGCGACGGGGCGGGCGGCCTGCCAGGCGCTCGACGAAAAGACAAGGCAACGGGGCGTCGGCGTGCAGCGCCAGAGGGTCAAGGGCGGGGGCCGCGGGCGTGTCTCCGAGGCGCCGTGGTGCCGTGCGCGTCCGAGAGGACAAGGTTAGATGCACCGGAGAGGGGTGGTGGAGTGGGTGACGGGTCGCGTCCGGCGCGGACATGCTCGCCGGCCATTGGGGTTCTGCGGCGGGTCGAGAGAGGGAGGGTGAAGGGAGCGTGCACGCGGGGTTAGGAAGAGAGAGGGTGTAGGGCAACGTCCCCGGGACAAACGGATCAGGCCAAAAGAGAAGGGGAGATGAAGATCTCCAAAATCTCTCCATGCACGGGTCCCCATGTGTGTGTGCATGGTAAGGAGTCAAAGGTTTCGAACTGGGCTGCAGGAGGGATGTCTGGAGAGTTGCCATGATCATGTAGAGTGTGTGTGTGGGTGTTGGTGAGGAGAGGGAGTGAAAGAATGGATTATGGGAGAGGGAAGGATTTGGTCGCATGCATTCATGCCATGGTTGGCATGGCCGGTTTCCTTCTCTCTCCAAACACTCAATGACAAGGGTGAACAGTGGTGTCTGCAGGTGTTGGGTCGACCAGAAATGGTGCGGGGATGGAGGTCATGTGATGGAGTAGGGAAATTAAAATAAGAGGAGAGGGGAGAAGGGCATGATCACATGCAATTGCTTAGTCATGGCCGGCCATAATCTTGCATGGCTTAGATGGCATGCACCTTTGCAAAACAAAGCAAGGATTAAATGGAGCTGAAGTTGGTTTGAAAACAAAGGTGGCTTTGATGTGGATTTGAGAAGGACTTGAGACATAGGGAGAGAAATGGACATTAATCATTTGATGAACATCAAGGATTAGTGGAATGGTTGTGGCTGATAAATAAATACGAGATGTGCATAAGGTGCAATAAGGTTTGTCCTCCAATTGGAATTCATTTTGATAGGTACTTGAATCCCTTCAATTTCTATTGACAATTTGAAAAGAATTTGATTGAAAAGGAATTTTGAAAATGTTGAGAGAAGCTAGGTGGATCAAGAATTTTGAAACTCTCTACTTGCACTACTAGGCAAGGTAGGTTTTCTCAAGTTTTAAAATAAGAAGAAATGGTAAAATCCCATAACATGCATTTTGTCCAAAAAGAAAATAAAACCAAGAACATAATTATATAGAAGTTATTTTTGGGTGGAAATAAGGTGATATAAAATACCACACACATCTCCCATCTTATTTGAGAAAACAATTTAAAAATCTTTTGATAAAACTAGAAATAGTTTTGTGACCAAAACTAGAGAAGAAAACAATGGGGGTTTTGGGGATTTTGTAAGAGGAAGAGAGAAATTAGTTTTGATAAAATGTGATCTCAAATGTAGACGATCACTACATAATGTAGCTATCATTTCTACACTTGGTTTTGTGAAGTTTTAAACTCAAAGTAAAGGAAAACAATGGATTTGAAAGAAGAATGGATCTTTAGCCGGAACATTGGGTAGGGTACCGATCAAGTTGGAAAATAGGTTGCAAGGTTCTTATGGGACATGCAAAACGTGGAAGTTGTAGAGGGTGTTGCATAGATGAGATTCATGCCTTGAGTTTGCCAAAAACAGTTGTGGGGTCTAAGGAAACAACCGCCAAGGTTAGGAGATTTTAACACTCGCCAAAACAGGTTATGGACTTGGCCTCAAAACCATCCGGGATAGGAGGGTAGATGATTGATCTAGTCAAAGGCAAAAGATATGGTTGGGAAGTGCTCAGGACAAGGTAGGTCTAGGACCAGGTGCATTACCTTAGATGGAAAGGGGTAGCTTAATACAGAGGATTTAAAATGGAACCTGATAGCAGTTTAAAGACTTACCCAAATTTGTGAGGTCTTAGGGCTTTTGACTATGGTATGAGGGAAAGATGTATTAAGGGGTAGATGATCCCAAGTTAAAAATCATGGGTGGTTGGGGCTGGATTATATCACATGGATGAATTTTAAGTAGACACACTCATGTTGCCGTGAGTGGAAAGGTTTGATGTAGTGAAAGAGGAGAGCATATTTTCCTAAGCCACACATGTATATTATTTGGTAAGTGACTAAGGTGTTTCCATAAGAGAGGAATTACTCCCTGAAGTAACCCAAGAGAAAATCTAAACAAACAGGTCAAGAAAAATTAGAACAACAAGCATACCAAGTCAATTCATTTGCAAGCAGATCAAGGCAAATTATCTTAGTTAGCTGTTGGAAAAAAAAGTTTTTGTTCCCCCTGATTTTTGCATTCTAGACACTTAACAAGGTTGCAAAAGTTAGGGTGTTACAGACCTTTCACCCTTAAAATAATCTCGTCCCGAGATTACTAAGCGTAGTACTAGAGATGTTGTTAGAAGTTAAATTAAGTTAGACTCCATCCTTTGGTAGACGTGTCATTGCCGGAAGGTCACAACTTCAGCTTCTGAGAGACCCGGTAGATTTTTGCCGAGGACAAGCTTCGTGAAGAGGTTGACTTCTCTATGCCGGTGTTAGATCTGTAGCTTCCTAACCATACTAGAGGGGTCCTCGATTCTTTGAAAATTAGAGCATCCCAAAGGTGCTTCAGAAAGATCGAAAACTTTAAGGTTAGCTTAAATTTTAGTGGAAGACGAAGTCTTCCACCCTTAAAATTGTTCAACGGGGGTTTAGGAACAGTCAAAGCTTCTGCCATAGGGTCATGTCGGGCGCTTTGAAGAAGTCATTGATCTCCCGTCTTGCGTTGAAGAATCTTCAGGGGGCGACGTGCAGTCTGCAGCTTCAAGAGGCACACGCGGTGTTGTACTGCTCTGTAAGGTGCTCGTTAAGTTAGTAAGTCAGTGGAACTTCTGGTGGGTCTTCTCATAAAGCTGTAACAACAGTCTTCGAAAATAGTCTTCAGCTAGGGTTGGTGTTCACTAAAGTACACCAAATCTTGAGTCTTGAATTGTCTTCAAAAGCTTCACTTGAGGAGGGCCAGATAGATCGTGCGGGGTAGCTTGACTTCGATACTATTGCTATCTCAGCTCGTTGGATGGTGCGCCAAGGTGTAGTTCTAAGAAAATATCCTTAAGGCGAGCAAGACTATGCTCTTGGGTTAGGAAAGGTTAGTATGGCTTCATCTTCTTACAGGGTTGCAGTAAATCTTGAAGTACCGGCTTCTGCTTCATTGCCGTCTTAGGGTGTCTTTCGCAGAGTGTCGTGCTGAAGTTGGCATTTCGGAAAAACAGGGTTGCATCAGGCTGTCACCCAAGTTAGAGTTAGAGTTTCCCGTGAACTTTGTAGACTAACAATTAGAATTTCTACTAAAAATTGATCGGATGCAAGGAAAACATCTTAGGAGGGTTTCCTAAACTAGATTATCACACAAAAAGGGTTTTCCAGGCCGAAAGGACAGAGCAAGCATTCACACAACAAGCAATCACAACACTCAAGCAGAAAATTCAGAACACCAGAAACAATCATGAAAACCACATGAGGTATTTCAAATACCCAAGGATACCTAATACGTAGGGGTAGCTCAATTGAAGCAATTGAGTTTGTCCTATCCATCCTATCGGCTTGGGTTGGTCAGAGATGTAGACTTCTTCAATTTGCTGATATTGTCTTCAACATTGATTCTTGTACCAGTTGGTGGTGAAGTAGACCTGATGTTGAGCCATTGATGTTGAGTCGGGGGGGGGGGGGGGGCGAAAAGTGCGTAGGACTTCTGGTCTCAACATCCCGGGGAAGTGAGGTCTTCGAAAGGTTAATTGCTGAAGAACTCCATAGACGGCAACTTCTCGTGACGAACCTAAAAATTACTAGTCAAGAAATTGAGGACATGATCCTCGACGACTGCAAAAGTGCAAGTCCAAAGAGGAACAAGGACAACTCCTTGACAGACTTTGGTAACAACCAAAGACATGCTCTTATTATCCCTATACGAGTATTGCTAAGTCGGCATCCAATCTTCAATAGCTGCAGTCGGAGATACTTGAGACTTCCTGAAGGGTTGATCCATCTTTGACTTCGAGTCTCCAAGTCTGAGTTGGGGACATCGTCCAATATGTTGATTTGGAAGAGGATGAGATAGTAGAATCGGAAATTTTCGAAATATTTGGAAATCAGAGAGCGAGGTAAGAAGGATAAGTTTCTGAAAGGATACGAAGATAGAAGCTAAGCTTCTAGTTACTTAGGAAAATAAGTTTCGTAAATAGTTTTACCAAAGTAGTATTGTCCTATTTAACGTCCATGCTAACTAGGGTCTCCTACAGTCAGGATGGCTCTGATACCAGCTCTGTGGGGCCCCGGACTTACCAGTCCAGAACTCCTGTTATGCATACAATTTCACGATCCCAAGATCATTCCATCGTGAATACATAACCGAACTGATACCAGATTACATCATCCATTACAGTACCGAATTTAAGTAATACGAAGTCTTACATCATAGACCATCAAGGCCGTAGTTCACCAAACAGCAGCGGAAACAACTTGACTCCAAAAGCGGTGGAACCCAAGTCAGGCCTTTACCCTACAGGCGGCTGACCGGGAGAGCGTCCTAGTTCGCGTCTTCGGAGTTGTACTCCTCTTCGTCGAAGTAGTCTTCTTCAAAGTCTGGTCAAGTAGATAACCAGGACAACAATGCCAGTGAGTACTTTTGAATGTACTCGCAAACCACCTTAGAGAGAAGTAAAGGATATGCAATATGGCAGTAGCAAGGAAAAGGCACTATCTAGGGCGACAAGGAGCGAGAGGTGGTTCCTCTCGAGAATAAGACATTTCCATAACTTTGTTGAAAAAAAAAACTTTTTGGTAAACCATTTCATTTGCAGACTAATAGGTAAGGGTGACCCAATTTGACTTCAGCCATCCCGTATGGCCATCTCCTTTCCAACTTTCCACCGTACCTCGCAGGTACCTTTCCACCGGTCCCACCGGCGTCACTTTCCCAAAACAATATTTGAGAAAACGAGTTTTAGAAACCAAAAACTCTTTAATGCCAAGCAGCTTCCATTCCCACGTCCGTAACCGCGGACACGGCTATTCGAATAGTTTTACACTCTGCGGAGGTTGTACACTTTCCCCACAAGATCCGAATATTTATCGTGTGGGCATCATCCCCGCATAATAACATATGCCACGATAAATACTCGATCGTAGTTTTTCGCCCTGCTCGCCTTAGCCTAAGACATGCCGCCTAGAGTTGTACCTCCCAACACCGCAGTCCGAGGGGTCGTTTACCCGGGAGTAGCAATTTCCCCGACCAGCTCGACCCTCCGGAATGCCGCGACCAACCGCGAGGCATTGTTCAATGGAAGCTCATAGGTTGTACCCCCGCCATCGATACGCAATGGAAAGGCGTTCCCGGTTCGTCGGGAAGGCCACCGGTCGATAGGTGTCCATGCTCGGACTACCCCTTACATTTGCAGGACCCAAACTAAGGCGAGACAAACTACTACGCTATGCCCCGTCCCACTAAAGGGTAATGTGGTTGTACTGGCTAGGTCCGGTTCGAGTACTTAGTCACCAAAGTTTTTCGAAAACAAATTTCTTCACTTGCCTCCAGCAAAACTTCTTTCCAATAACATCTTTTCTTCCATAAACTCACACTTGGCAGGGCTACCCCATTCCAAGGTTTTTCAAAAACTTCTTTCCAGGAAAACAATTTTCGTAGTCATTTTACCGGGGCTCCCAACCTATAGTCCACTTACGCTCGAAAGAATGGCGACAAGGATGACAAGGTGATAAGCACCATATCACTAATGGAGATGTGTTCGGTAGGTACCAACGAGGGCTGCACCCTAAGGGTGGCATAATAAAACTCCAGGTGGCACTAACCACCAACAAAATAAATAGAAGACATGCACTTTTGTAAAACTTGTAATAATGCAAGAACAGGATATATAGGATCAGAGATGCATCAAGAGGTGGCTTGCCTTGTTCAGCAAAGTGTCCCTGGTCTTCCTCTTCAAATCCCCCAAGGTCACCTCCTCCTTCGTCTCCGGCGGCGTTCGAATCTATCGTCGCAAAAAAGAAAAGAAACACGCCATACAAATCAACAAACTCTTTCCAGAATAATGCACAAAAAAATTTGATAAAATCACAGAGAGTAAAGCTTGATTTTATAAAGCTACAGAAATTGGATTCACTAAATTTGGGTTTTTAAAACAAAGGTTATGATTTTTTTATAAAACCAGAAATGACTTAGGGACCAATTAAATGTTCTAAATCTTTCTGTGAGTCACAAAAATTCATGCAGCATACCTACAGAAAGCTAACAACATTTAGAACACACTTACACAAGAATCACTTGCAGATTAATTTTTAATTAACCTAGACAAATTAAACAATCCAGAATCCAGAGGACACAAACAGCTAGCCACACCAGTATCAGAGCATCACAAAACAACACCAAACATACCCCTGGATAGGTGAGACTAAATGTGAACTAACCCCACTGGTTTGGTATTTTTCTGTTTTGTAAAAGATTTTATAACAATAAAATACTGAAAAGGTGCCCTGTTTCAGTAATAAATTCCCCAGGAATAAACTACCACTCTAAAAATTATTTCCTTTGGCACAGAAATACCTTAACATTATATCTACTGGTAGCCCTTGGATATGCTTCAATATCATGTGTAGTTTTTGAATTAAAAATCAGAGAAGAGCTCTCTGGTCAGTTTTTAATTTATTTAGCAAGCAAAAACTAGGAGGCTTTTGCAAATGGGACCAGTGCCAAAATAAAGGTATATACTTCTACATCACAAAACAATCAACCTCATGCAAAAAGCCTCTTTAATTCTCACACACCAAATAAATTACACAATCAGTAACATTCTAGGGTTTTATTTATCAGCAGAATTTTACAACACGAAATCACATGCATGCATTTATTTGTGGTAGAGATTTTATTTGTGAGCATCTAGAAATTCGAATCAGCAATTTTGGTTACTCGAGGAATTTACGGTACTTCAAAACCTAGCGCAATATACTGGAGGTATTAAATAGGAAAAGGGAAAAGGGAAAACGGGCCGGAGGTGCTGGGCCTGGCCAGATCCGGCCCGGCAGCGCATGCAGCTGCGCGGGAGACGATCCCGCTTGAATTTCGGGGACGTGGCGGGCCACGCAGGAGGGCGGGCCCCACGCCCATCGCATGCATGCGGAGGGTTTCTCCCTCCGCGCGACGAGAGACGCCGGCGGAGCCCTGGCAACTTCCGGCGGCTACTGTTCTCACCTCCGGTCGCAGAAAACGGCGGGGGCGGGTGCGTTGGACGCGGCGGAGGCTGCTCTTCCGAACGGAGGTGGTGGCGAAGAAAACAGCAGCAGGCCGCGGAGGTTGACGTCGACGGCGCCGAACGTGCTGCTCGTCACGGCGGCGTCTACCGGCGTTCCGTGGGCTCGAGGACGCCGGGAACGATGCGCAGGAAGGTGCAGCAGTAGATGGCGGCACTCCTCGACAGGGAGAGGTGCACATGCAGGCTGCTGGATGACGGCGAGGTTGCAGACGAGCTCCATGATCGGGGACGGACTCGACACGGGCAAGCAGACGACGGCGTCGAACGGCGAACGGCGGCTCCCGGGCGACCTACGGCGAGAAAAAAGGGTGGGTCAGAAACGGCAGGAGACGGTGCATCGGGTGGTGGAGAGAGGGAGAGGCGCGGGTGGCCTGCGGTGACGCAACCTTCACCGCGAGGTCACGGGCGGCGCGGCAAGCTCGACGACAGGGAGGAGCTGAGCTCCTCTCCGCTCAAGGAGGCGAAGGTTGGGTGTTCTGAGAGAGGACTGGTGAAGGGAAAATGAGCACGGGAGGGTTCGGGCTCTATTTAAGAAGGGCGCGCGGGTGCACCGTGCACCGGGTCTGGACACCGACGAGGGAGGGGGCGGCAGCAGGTGGTTGGTCGAGCTGGGCGGCGTCGCTGCAGCTCTGAGAGGCGGTGCCGCGGCTTTGGCGGGACGCGCGCGTCGGACAGCGAGGCAGAGAGGAGGGATGCGACGGGGCGGGCGGCCTGCCAGGCGCTCGACGAAAAGACAAGGCAACGGGGCGTCGGCGTGCAGCGCCAGAGGGTCAAGGGCGGGGGCCGCGGGCGTGTCTCCGAGGCGCTGTGGTGCCGTGCGCGTCCAGAGGACAAGGTTAGATGCACCGGAGAGGGGTGGTGGAGTGGGTGACGGGTCGCGTCCGGGCAGACGTGCTCGCCAGCCATTGGGGTTCCTGCGGCGGGTCAGAGAGAGGGAGGGTGAAGGGAGCGTGCACGCGGGGTTAGGAAGAGAGAGGGTGTAGGGCAACGTCCCCAGGACAAACAGATCAGGCCAAAAGAGAAGGGGAGATGAAGATCTCCAAAATCTCTCCATGCACGGGTCCCCATGTGTGTGTGCATGGTAAGGAGTCAAAGGTTTCGAACTGGGCTGCAGGAGGGATGCTGGAGAGTTGCCATGATCATGTAGAGTGTGTGTGTGGGTGTTGGTGAGGAGAGGGAGTGAAAGAATGGATTATGGGAGAGGGAAGGATTTGGTCGCATGCATTCATGCCATGGTTGGCATGGCCGGTTTCCTTCTCTCTCCAAACACTCAATGACAAGGGTGAACAGTGGTGCTGCAGTGTTGGGTCGACCAGAAATGGTGCAGGGGGTGGAGATCATGTGATGGAGTAGGGAAATAAAATAAGAGGAGAGGGGAGAAGGGCATGATCACATGCAATTGCTTAGTCATGGCCGGCCATAATCTTGCATGGCTTAGATGGCATGCACCTTTGCAAAACAAAGCAAGGATTAAATGGAGCTGAAGTTGGTTTGAAAACAAAGGTGGCTTTGATGTGGATTTGAGAAGGACTTGAGACATAGGGAGGGAAATGGACATTAATCATTTGATGAACATCAAGGATTAGTGGAATGGTTGTGGCTGATAAATAAATACGAGATGTGCATAAGGTGCAATAAGGTTTGTCCTCCAATTGGAATTCATTTTGATAGGTACTTGAATCCCTTCAATTTCTATGGACAATTTGAAAAGAATTTGATTGAAAAGGAATTTTGAAAATGTTGAGAGAAGCTAGGTGGATCAAGAATTTTGAAACTCTCTACTTGCACTACTAGGCAAGGTAGGTTTTCTCAAGTTTTAAAATAAGAAGAAATGGTAAAATCCCATAACATGCATTTTGTCCAAAAAGAAAATAAAACCAAGAACATAATTATATAGAAGTTATTTTTGGGTGGAAATAAGGTGATATAAAATACCACACACATCTCCCATCTTATTTGAGAAAACAATTTAAAAATCTTTTGATAAAACTAGAAATAGTTTTGTGATCAAAACTAGAGAAGAAAACAATGGGGGTTTTGGGGATTTTGTAAGAGGAAGAGAGAAATTAGTTTTGATAAAATGTGATCTAAAATGTAGACGATCACTACATAATGTAGCTATCATTTCTACACTTGGTTTTGTGAAGTTTGAAACTCAAAGTAAAGGAAAACAATGGATTTGAAAGAAGAATGGATCTTTAGCCGGAACATTGGGTAGGGTACCGATCAAGTTGGAAAATAGGTTGCAAGGTTCTTATGGGACATGCAAAACGTGGAAGTTGTAGAGGGTGTTGCATAGATGAGATTCATGCCTTGAGTTTGCCAAAAACAGTTGTGGGGTCTAAGGAAACAACTGCCAAGGTTAGGAGATTTTAACACTGCCAAAACAGGTTATGGACTTGGCCTCAAAACCATCCGGGATAGGAGGGTAGATGATTGATCTAGTCAAAGGCAAAAGATATGGTTGGGAAGTGCTCAGGACAAGGTAGGTCTAGGACCAGGTGCATTACCTTAGATGGAAAGGGGTAGCTTAATACGAGAGGATTTAAAATGGAACCTGATAGCAGTTTAAAGACTTACCCAAATTTGTGAGGTCTTAGGGCTTTTGACTATGGTATGAGGGAAAGATGTATTAAGGGGTAGATGATCCCAAGTTAAAAATCATGGGTGGTTGGGGCTGGATTATATCACATGGATGAATTTTAAGTAGACACACTCATGTTGCCGTGAGTGGAAAGGTTTGATGTAGTGAAAGAGGAGAGCATATTTTCCTAAGCCACACATGTATATTATTTGGTAAGTGACTAAGGTGTTTCCATAAGAGAGGAATTACTCCCTGAAGTAACCCAAGAGAAAATCTAAACAAACAGGTCAAGAAAAATTAGAACAACAAGCATACCAAGTCAATTCATTTGCAAGCAGATCAAGGCAAATTATCTTAGTTAGCTGTTGGAAAAAAAAGTTTTTGTTCCCCCTGATTTTTGCATTCTAGACACTTAACAAGGTTGCAAAAGTTAGGGTGTTACAATTGTTCCTCGTTCAGTGGGCGAATATGATGTAGCTATTCCGCAATGGCTGATTCATTGGGACACAATGACAAGTGAGGAAGCTACTTGGGAAGATGCCAGTTTCATCCAACAAACATTCCCAGAATTCCAGCCCTAAGGTCTGGGCTCAAGGGAGGGGCTCTGTCAAGCCTCCGACGATGCAGCATCAACCGGCTCCGCCCTTACCGTGTCCCAACCATGAGTAGAGTTGTCTAGTTTAAGTCATAATCTACTGTTAGCTTAATTGAGTGCTATTAAGGCTGTAATGGAACAATTAGCTGAGCCTGTCTCAACCTTATAAGAGGCAGGTGGGGAGGATGGGAGGATCAGCACAATAATAAAATTATTTATTTCCTGTATCGTTTCCCTATACCAGCTATCGGCGACTCCAGGGCCTCGCTAGCCCGCTCCTTCCTCGATCTCCTTCACAGGGCACTGTCCAGCCAAAAACCATGGCTTGACACCTTGCATATCATTCGTGCGTATATTTCAATATATATTTGAACATATTCTTGGGGATATATATATTTAAATCTCTCTCTCTCGATCTATATATCGTTAGTGGCCAAGAAACACACTTATATATATACGCATGCACTTTATGCGCAAAGGCGCGGGTGCCTCTAATAATGTGTGTGTGCACTCGATCGATGATCCCTAACCTTAAACCCTAAAACCCTAATCCCTAATTATACCCTAAACATACACCCTAAACACCCTAAACACTAAACCCTAAACCCTAGACCCTAAACCCTAAACACTACTCCCTAAACCCTAAACCCTAGACACTAAACCCTAAACCCTAAACCCCAACCCTTGACCCTAAACCCTAAACCCTAAACCATAAACCCTAAATATATTTCAATCTCTCTCTCTAGATCTATATATCGTTGGTGGCCAAGAAACACACTTATATATATACGCATGCACTTTATGCGCAAAGGCGTGGGTGCCTCTAATAATTAATGTGTGTGTGCACTCGATCGATGATCCCTAAACCTTAAACCCTAAAACCCTAATCTCTAATTATACCCTAAACGTACACCCTAAACACCCTAAACACTAAACCCTAAACCCTAGACCCTAAACACTACACCCTAAACCCTAAACACTAAACCCTAAACCCTAACCCTAGACCCTAAACCCTAAACACGTACTAAACCCCAAACCCTAAACCCTAAACCCTAGACCCTAAACCCTAATTAACCCTAACCCTAACCCTAAAACCCTAGCTAGCTAACCCTAAACCCTAATTAAACACTACATATATATATAGGCCAACGACACTTAATTGCGCATCAAGCAGGCGACCAACTAATTAGCGCTGATAAATTAATTAACTTGAATCTTGACAAGTTCTCTCGAATGAAAACACATTTGATTAAGTTGCCTCATATTATATATACAATTAGTGTGCATGCGCGCATGGCATACCATGCACATATCATTCGTGCATATATATATTTCAATGTATATCTGAACATATTCTTGGGGATATATATATATATATCAATCTCTCTCTCTCGATCTATATATATCGTTGGTGGCCAAGAAACACACTTATATATATACGCATGCACTTTATGCGCAAAGGCGTGGGTGCCTCTAATAATGTGTGTGTGCACTAGCTCGATCGATGATCCCTAAACCTTAAACCCTAAAACCCTAATCCCTGATCCCTAATTATACCCTAAACGTACACCCTAAACACCCTAAACACTAAACCCTAAACCCTAGACCCTAAACCCTAAACCCTAAACCCTAAACACTAAACCCTAAACCCTAAACCCTAACCCTAGACCCTAAACCCTAAACCCTAAACCCTAAACCCTAAATATATTTCAATCTCTCTCTAGATCTATATATCGTTGGTGGCCAAGAAACACACTTATATATATACGCATGTACTTTTTGCACAAAGGCGCGGGTGCCTCTAATAATGTGTGTGTGCACTAGCTCGATCGATGATATCCCTAAACCTTAAACCCTAAAACCCTAATCCCTGATCCCTGATTATACCCTAAACGGACACCCTAAACACTAAACCCTAAACCCTAGACCCTAAACCCCCTAAACCCTAAACCCTAAACACTAAACCCTAAACCCTAACCCTAGACCCTAAACGACCCTAAACCCTAAACCCTAAATATATTTCAATCTCTCTCTAGATCTATATATCGTTGGTGGCCAAGAAACACACTTATATATATACGCATGCACTTTATGCGCAAATTGCCGTGGGTGCCTCTAATAATGTGTGTGTGTGCACTCGATCGATGATCCCTAAACCTTAAACCCTAATCCCTAATCCCTAATTATACCCTAAACATACACCCTAAACACCCTAAACACTAAACCCTAAACCTTAGACCCTAAACCCGAAACCCTAAACCCTAAACCCTAAACCCTAAACCCTAAACCCTAACCCTAACCCTAACCCTAACCCCTAGCTAACCCTAAAACCTAAACCCTAATTAAACCCTACATATATAGGCCAACGACACTTAATTGCGCATCAAGCAGGCGACCAACTAATTAGCGCTGATAAATTAATTAACTTGATTTTTGACAAGTTCTCGATCTCGAATGAAAACACATTTGATTAAGTTGTCTCATAATATATATATAATTAGTGTGCATGTGTGCGCATGGCATACCTTGCATATCATTCGTGCATATATTTCAATATATATTTGAACATATTCTTGGGGATATATATATATCAATCTCTCTCTTATCTCGATCTATATATCGTTGGTGGCCAAGAAACACACTTATATATATACGCATGCACTTTATGCGCAAAGGCGCGGGTGCCTCTAATAATGTGTGTGTGCACTAGTTCGATCGATGATCCCTAAACCTTAAACCCTAAAACCCTAATCCCTGATCCCTAATTATACCCTAAACGTACACCCTAAACACCCTAAACATTAAACCCTATACCCTATACCTAAACCCTAAACCCTAAACCCTAAACACTAAACCTAAACCCTAACCCTAGCTAGACCCTAAACCCTAAACCCTAAACCCTAAATATATTTCAATCTCTCTCTAGATCTATATATCGTTGGTGGCCAAGAAACACACTTATATATATATACGCATGCACTTTATGCGCAAAGGCGCGAGTGCCTCTAATAATGTGTGTGTGCACTCGATCGATGATCCCTAAATCTTAAACCCTAAAACCCTAATCCCTAATCCCTAATTATACCCTAAACGTACACCCTAAACACCCTAAACACTAAACCCTAAACCCTAGACCCTAAACCCTAAACACTACACCCTAACCCCTAAACCCTAAACACGTACTAAACCCTAAACCCTAACCCTACACCCTAAACCCTAAACCCTAAACCCTAGACCCTAAACCCTAATTAATTAACCTTAACCCTAACCCTAACCCTAAACCCTAATACTACATATATATATAGGCCAACGACACTTAATTGCGCATCAAGCAGGCGACCAACTAATTAGCGCTGATAAATTAATTAACTTGAATCTTGACAAGTTCTCTCGAATGAAAACACATTTGATTAAGTTGCCTCTTAATATATATACAATTAGTGTGCATGCGCGCATGGCATACCTTGCACATATCATTTGTGCATATATTTCAATATATATCTGAACATATTCTTGGGGATAAATATATATATTTCAATCTCTCTCTCGATCTATATATATATCGTTGGTGGCCAAAAAACACACTTATATATATATACGCATGCACTTTATGCGCAAAGGCGCGGGTGCCTCTAATAATGTGTGTGTGCACTCGATCGATGATCCCTAAACCTTAAACCCTAAAACCCTAATCCCTAATCCCTAATTATACCCTAAACGTACACCCTAAACACCCTAAACACTAAACCCTAAACCCTAGACCCTAAACCCTAAACACTACACCCTAAACCCTAAACCCTAAACCCTAACCCTAGACCCTAAACCCTAAACACTAAACCCCAATCCCCAAACCCTAAACCCTAAACCCTAGACCCTAAACCCTAATTAATTAACCTTAACCCTAACCCTAACCCTAAAACCCTAGCTAACTAACCCTAAACCCTAATTAAACCCTACATATATATATATAGGCCAACGACACTTAATTGCGCATCAAGGAGGCGACCAACTAATTAGCGCTGATAAATTAATTAACTTGAATCTTGACAAGTTCTCTCGAATGAAAACACATTTGATTAAGTTGCCTCATAATATATATACAATTAGTGTGCATGCGCGCATGGCATACCTTGCACATATCATTTGTGCATATATTTCAATATATATCTGAACATATTCTTTGGGATAAATATATATATTTCAATCTCTCTCTCTCGATCTATATATATATCGTTGGTGGCCAAAAAACACACTTATATATACGCACGCACTTTATGCGCAAAGGCGCGGGTGCCTCTAATAATGTGTGTGTGCACTCGATCGATGATCCCTAAACCTTAAACCCTAAAACCCTAATCCCTAATCCCTAATTATACCCTAAACGTACACCCTAAACACCCTAAACACTAAACCCTAAACCCTAAACCCTAAACACTACACCCTAAACCCTAAACCCTAAACCCTAGACCCTAAAACCTAAACACTAAACCCCAAACCCCAAACCCTAAACCCTAAACCCTAGACCCTAAACCCTAATTAATTAACCTTAACCCTAACCCTAACCCTAAAACCCTAGCTAGCTAATCCTAAACCCTAAACCCTAATTAAACCCTACATATATATATAGGCCAACGACACTTAATTGCGCATCAAGCTAGCGACCAACTAATTAGCGCTGATAAATTAATTAACTTGAATCTTGACAAGTTCTCTCGAATGAAAACACATTTGATTAAGTTGCCTCATAATATATATACAATTAGTGTGCATGCGCGCATGGCAAACCTTGCACATATCATTCGTGCATATATTTCAATATATATCTGAACATATTCTTGGGGATAAATATATATAGTTCAATCTCTCTCTCTCTCTCGATCTATATATATATCGTTGGTGGCCAAAAAACACACTTATATATACGCATGCACTTTATGCGCAAAGCCGCGGGTGCCTCTAATAATGTGTGTGTGCACTCGATCGATGATCCCTAAACCTTAAACCCTAAAACCCTAATCCCTAATTATACCCTAAACATACACCCCCTAAACACCCTAAACACTAAACCCTAAACCCTAGACCCTAAACCCTAGACCCTAAACACTAAACCCTAAACCCTAAACCCTAAACCCTAACCCTAACCCTAACCCTAACCCTTAGCTAACCCTAAACCCTAAACCCTACATATATAGGCCAACGACACTTAATTGCGCATCAAGCAGGCGACCAACTAATTAGCGCTGATAAATTAATTAACTTGATTTTTGACAAGTTCTCGATCTCGAATGAAAACACATTTGATTTGTCTCATAATATATATATATATAATTAGCTAGTGTGCATGTGCGCATGCATGGCATACCTTGCATATCATTCGTGCATATATTTCAATATATATTTGAACATATTCTTGGGGATATATATATATTTAAATCTCTCTGTTATCTCGATCTATATATCGTTGGTGGCCAAGAAACACACTTATATATATACGCATGCACTTTATGCACAAAGGCGCGGGTGCCTCTAATAATGTCTGTGTGCACTCGATCATTGATCCCTAAACCTTAAACCCTAAAACCCTAATCCCTATTCCCTAATTAT
>NC_061508.1:193119867-193164570 GCF_022539505.1 Lolium rigidum
GTATGGAGAACGCAAACAAGATAGCAAATAAAGTAAAGCTAACAACTAATTTTTTGTATTTTGATATAGTGCAGCAAACAAAGAAGTAAATAAAAATAAAGCAAGACAAAAACAAAATAAAGAGATTGGAAGTGGAGACTCCCCTTGCAGCGTGTTTTGATCTCCCCGGCAACGGCGCCAGAAAAAGAGCTGTTGACGTGGAAGTTGAAAATCTTTGTGGTGTAACTTTTCTTCGTTCCCCGGCAGCGGCGCCAGAAAAAGAGCTTCATACGCGTACAGCACGCGTCCGTTGGGAACCCCAAGAGGAAGGTGTGATGCGTACAGCGGCAAGTTTTCCCTCAGTAAAAACCAAGGTTTATCGAACCAGTAGGAGCCAATAAGCACGTTGAAGGTTGATGGCGGAGGAGTGTAGTGCGGCGCAACACCAGGGATTCCGGCGCCAACGTGGAACCTACACAACACAACCAAATTATTTTGCCCCAACGTGATAGTGAGGTTGTCAATCTCACCGACTTGCTGTAACAAAGGATTAGATGTATAGTGTGGATGATGATGTTTGCATAAAACAATAAAACGAGTATTGCAGTAGATTGTATTCGATGTAAAAGAATGGACCGGGGTCCACAGTTCACTAGTGGTGTCTCTCCCATAAGATAAATAGCATGCTGGGTGAACAAATTACAGTTGGGCAATTGACAAATAAAGAGGGCATGACCATGCACATACATGTTATGATGAGTAGTGTGAAATTCAATTGGGCATTACGACAAAGTACATAGACCGCTATCCAGCATGCATCTATGCCTAAAAAGTCCACCTTCAGGTTATCATCTGAACCCCTTCCGGTATTAAATTGCAAACAATAGACAATTGCATTAAGTATGGTGCGTAATGTAATAAACAAATACATCCTTAGACATAGCATTGATGTTTTATCCCTAGTGGCAACAGCACATCCACAACCTTAGAACTTTCCGTCATCTGTCCCGGATTTAATGGAGGCATGAACCCACTATCGAGCATAAATACTCTCTCTTGGAGTTACAAGTAACGACTTGGCCAGAGCATCTACTAATAACGGAGAGCATGCAAGATCATAAACAACACATAGATGATAGATTGACAATCAACATAACATAGCATTCAATATTCATCGGATCCCAACAAACGCAACATGTAGCATTACAAATAGATGATCTTGATCATGTTAGGCAGCTCATAAGATCCGACAATGATAGCACAATTAGGAGAAGACGACCATCTAGCTACTGCTATGGACCCATAGTCCAGAGGTGAACTACTCACACATCACTCCGGAGGCGACCATGGCGGTGAAGAGTCCTCCGGGAGACGATTCCCCTTTCCGGCAGGGTGCCGGAGGCGATCTCCTGAATCCCCCGAGATGGGATTGGCGGCGGCGGCGTCTCTGGAAGGTTTTCCATATCGTGGCTCTCGGTACTGGAGTTATTATCGACGAAGGCTTATGTAGGTGGAAGGGTAGGTCAGGGGGCGCCACGAGGGACCCACACAACAGGACGGCGCGGCCCAAGGCCTGGCCGCGCGGCCCTGGCGTGTCGTCGCCTCGTCGCCCCACTTCGTTTCCCTTTCGGACTTCTGGAAGCTTCGTGGAAAAATAAGATCCTGGGTGTTGATTTCGTCCAATTCCGAGAATATTTCCTTACTAGGATTTCTGAAACCAAAAACAGCAGAAAACAACAAGCTGGCTCTTCGGCATCTTGTTAATAGGTTAGTGCCGGAAAATGCATAAATATGATATAAAGTGTGTATAAAACATGTAGGTATCATCAATAAAGTAGCATGGAACATAAGAAATTATCGATACGTTGGAGACGTATCAAGCACCATATTCAAATAAAAGTGTTTGGTTAGTTCTAAAATTTCAATATTGAAACCTCTTTTCTCATTGATTTGGAATTTAGGATGTTACAGGGGAGAACCTAGATGGGCGGCACTCACCATGTAGGGAGGCAGCGATGCCCCCAATCTTGACATCTTGGATAGCCTAACCTGACGCGTGTTGCCTACACAAGAGTAGTTGTGCCTCGCTGCGGTGCAGTCCAATATACCAGATGTTGGTCCAGGTTGTCAGGGAAATTTTTGTACGGACATATCAACCAACTGGCCGTGGCAATTAGATTCTCGAACTGTTACTTGACCACTGTTCAAAAATATGCATGCACGGCTATATACGGAATCGAATACACGGGTAGGCATGATATGTCTTCGTTTGATTAGTCCAGGTATCGTGTATATCTGGACCCGGGAGTCAAGATGGGTTTCGGAGTCATAATATTGAACGCTTTATTATTGCGTGTAGGGCGTGTAGGGCATAAGTCCTTCAATGAGCAATGAATTTAGGGTTGTGGGTAGTTCGCCGACGCTTGGCAAAAAGGGCTGCAGTGGGGAAGTTTAGAGGGCTGCTGGGATGGTGGCGGACTGGAGGAGGCGTGGGAGCGCCGCCGCCGCCAGGCGGTTTGGCCGGTGGTGGGTGGCAACGGAATGGTGGTGGTGGCGGCTGGCTGCAAGTTCTTACTCCGCTCTAGTCCTCTTCTTTTTTCCACCTATCTTAGCTAGGGTTCCGGGTGCGCTCCGCCGCTGCCTAGACGGATCCATTAATTAAACAAAGTACATCCACGATGAACCAAATACAGTACATAATTTTGCAATACACTTCTCACAACGCTGAGATATTACTTGTTTCGTTACAGCTGAAGATGCGAAGAGGAGGAAAAACGCCGAAGTTAACGGGTAGGAACCAAAGCTAAACAGGAAGCAGAGGAAAACATATTCTGCCACCGTAGTCTCAAAAAGAAAAGGGTGCATATTGACCGCTTTGTATGCACTTCCGCTTGAGCAGATACGAATGCGCGATGAACTTGGCAGTGAGTCTCCCCCGTGGGCGGGCGTAGCGGCGCAGGCCGAGGGCGGCCGCTCGCCGGACGCGCACCAGGTTAGCGTCCTCCGTATCCTGGGTGCACAGGGAGAGATCGTCGCCCTGCTGGTAGCTCTCTCTGTAGTGGCCGAGGAACTCGATCGCGCGCTGGCTCCTGTACTCGCCGTCGTCGGGGTGCTTCCGGTGCAGCGTCGCGAGGTCGGAGTAGGAGAGCGCCCTGACGCAGTCCGCCAGCGCGGCCATTCTGGCGAGGAGACCCAGGTTGTGGATGAGAGGGGTCACCTTGCTGCTGTAGTACCGCTTGGCCCACGCGTGCGAGCCCTGCTTCAGCGCGCCGACCATGCGCTCGAACCGGACGACGTAGAGCGCGGCGGACGACGAGGACGACGCGCCCTTGGCTCCGAAGAAGGACGACAGGTACTTGTCCGCCTTCCGCCACCGCCCCTTGGAGATCACGGCGACCACGTGGCTGAGGTCCAGCTTCAGCCGCGCCTCGTGCTCCAGCGTGTACGCCGTCGCGTCCAGCTTCCGCGACTTGAGGAACGCGTACATGCGCCGGAGGATGATCCTCTCAGACTGCCGGTCGATCGCCATCGATCTAGTTCGCCTCGTACGCCCGACTTTTTCTTCTGTGCCAGATCGTCGTGGGTACTGCTGAAGCTCTTCCTTCTTCCGGCCGTGCTTTTATAACGACCATTGGGCTCACCGATTCCGACTCGAACTCCCAGCTAATTCAGACTCGCGAAATAAGGAATATTTCCAATCCGATGGCATGATAATCCAAACCGGAATCGGCTGGTCCTCAAGAAAAACGAGGTCGTACGCAATGCTTCTGGGAGTACGGCTGCGCGCTGCTCACGGGTAGAGACTTGACCAGCTGCGACGACGCATCGACGGCATCGTCCTTCGAGCTCATCGTGGCAGGGATCCAAGCGGAATGGATGGAGCTCTGCGTCGATAGCTTCGCCTCCCGCGCGATGACCTGGACGACCTCGACGCGCTGCCTCGACAACGGCGTCATCCAGTGGCAGAGTGGCAGTGGCAGTGCTCCTTCCACGACGGCACTCGCGTCGTGCTCGAGCTGCGCGCGACGGACGTCGAGCTGCTCGATCTCCCTGGCGTCAGCCGCTGCTCTGGCACGTACTGGGACATGGGGCTCGTGCTCGGCAGCCGCGGCGACGTCGACGGCGACGGCGTGCTCTGCACCTTCGGCTTGGCGGCGGAAAACGGCCTCGTGCTGCAGACCTGGAGCACTCTGAAGAGAAGGGTCAACGGCGCCATCCGCACAGGGGTTCGCACCTGGCACCGCAGCGGCGACATTGATTTGCGCCGGGCGATCTCAGGTTGCAGCGGTGGCGGCGGCCGGAACGACGACGTGGGCGACATCGGCGACGTGAAGCTGCTGTGCTGGTGTTCAACATGGTCGCCCTGGGCAACTTCGCGCTGGATCTCGAGACCGAGCGTGCTGAGGCGCTCGGGGAGATCATGCATTGCAAATCGGAGCTGTGCGCGAGGAATGCCTGCGTATGGTGGAGGGCTTGCCCATACGAGATAGACTGCCCGCCTGCCTGGATCACTTCAAGCTGAAATCACTGCCCTGCCACTGAATTCTGGTCCTCGCCCATCCTAGATTTTTCTGTGCGAGGAATCTGGCTCGAATCCTTTCTGAAACCTGTCAAGTGCCGAGTATGGACTCGCTCTTGTTTGCACACTCCAGAAGCCTGGTACAGTAGTACAGTATATATTATGAAAAGAAAATATGGCAGAACCCCCACACAAAATATCCATATCAATCTGATCACAGGGGCCTAATTGATTCCTGGTTCCCATTTCCGATGTCATTACCTCACAAGATTCCAAGTGTAATTGATCGCAAGGCTCGAGACCGCTCCCAATCGCCCACATCGTCTTTTTTCAATCAAATTTGACAGTACATATTTTTTAGTGTTTGGAACTCGTTGGAAAACGTTTGTGATTGTTTGTACTCGAATAGTGTGTCCCCAAATTGAGCTCTCCGTTGTTGCTAACCCTTTCACCGTCATTGAAAATTGCTCTCCCATGGAGGAGCATGGGCTACCAGGAGATCCGGAGAGGCGAGCCGCGACCACACTCTCATGGTGACCGTGTTGGGGGCACGGCTCGGTACACTAGTGGAGAACGAGCCAATTATCCCGGTCCGTAAGAGGCTTTTGTCCCGGCTGGACAACCGGGACAACGAAAGTGGAACAAAAGACTCAATCTTTTATCCTGGTCCGGTTACCAGCGGGACAAATAGTCCTCCACGCGATACAGGGTTTAAGCTGGAGGACATTTAGTTCCGGCTCGTAAGCCTAACCGGGACAAAAGGCCCAACTTTTTGATTTTTTTTCTTTCATTTTTTTATTTTTCATTTTTCTAATTGTTTAACTCGTTACTCTCTCACTTGGGCCATTTTTAACAATAATTACACTTAATTTATAGTTAAATTCTAGACTTGGTCACATCTCGGTCGGTCACCCGTCCTCACACTACTCCACTCTCAGCACGCTTAACTCCTCGATTCTTTCCCGATGTGCTCCCGCGAATATGATTGTACCTTGCTTTAAATACTATCAGATCCTATTAACTTTTATACCATTGTGTCACATTTATGTATTTTTTGAAACCAAAAACAATTATGTAAGTAAACAATAATGAATATGATAATAATATTGAATTGCAATGAAAATAAAATCAGTGACAAAACTTTTTTATTAGAAAAATAATATATGCATTATTCATATAATATGCCCAAAAAACTAATATATTTAAATATGTAAACCGTAATTGGACAAATAATATATGCATTATTATTAGAAAATGTGAGTAATTTGAATATGAATTAATTTTGTTTTATTCATTTATTATTATTATTATAAAAATAATATATGCATTATTCATATAATATGGCCAAATAATTAATATCTTCAAATATGTAAACCACAATTGGACAAATAATATATGAATTATTATTAGAAAAATGTGAGGAATTTGAATATAAAATAATTTTATTTTTATTCATTTATTATTATTATTATTATTATAAAGGGATTTCTATTTTCGTGCCCTCGGTTCCTTAGTTGTGCTCAGTTTTCCCCAGCCCCTTAGTTTTTCCTCAGTTTTCCCCAAAACCTTGTCTGAAACCCGCAGAAGGAGGTCGGACGGAAGGAATCCCGTTAGTTGACGTTGGTTGGTGCCGGCAAGTGGGGCCGCTGTTGGTGCCCCGCAAGTGGACACGTCTTCACTTATCCGGATCATCGTGGGACCCACAACTTGTCCACGTTAAGTGCGCCGGACCCACGGCTTACCCGAGTGACCGTTGCAAAATGGGAGCCCGAGCCAGCCCCGCGCCCGTGCCCGTGCCATTGCTTCGCCTTTCTTTCTCCGCGCCCCATTGTTCTTCTTCTCCGCCGCCGGCAGCCCTTCTCCTGTAGGCGGGTGATGTCTAGTTTCTCTTCGACCTCCCGTTCTTCATGGCCGCGGTATGGACCCGTGCCTTTGACAAGATGCCCCGACCGCCCACGCCAGGAGCCTGCGAAGCGGTCGATCCGTAAGACGGACGAGAACGGCAACCGTGGACGTGAGTTCGTTGCATGCGAGAGCTTGCCATATAGAGAGGGGGATAAGGTTAGATCTCGCTCCAATTTCTCTCGTTTTCTCTCGATTTTCTTGTTATTCCCTCGAATTTGGGATTTAGGGTTCACGTTGTTGTTTTCAGATCTTGAAGAAATGCGGGCATTTCGAGTGGATCGATGTGTACGTTCGGAGGCTTCGCTTGCAGGAATCAATTGGCGCTATTGGGGGCGCAATTTGGGAGGGGGGGACTTGCTCGTAGAGAATGCGGCGGAGAGAGGAGCCGTTCCGATTAGGGACCTTCCGATTATGCCTAATGCTCCCAATGCAGAACTGGTGGAAGTGAAGGGAGAACCGAAGAAAATGAACAAGCAGTTAAGGCAGCTGATCGAGTTGAAGAAGCAAGCTAATCTGATGGCTGGTTGTTTTTTTTGTTGTATAATTGCGATCGGATTCTTATCATTGCTCACCAGGCGCTAGAAGTTGTTACAAGGGATACCTTGTTATAAATCCATTATTCAGTTACATGTACTTGTAGTTGTTTTCAAAGTTAGTGTGTGCATTCACCGAAATTACCAACTATATTCCCTAAAAGAAAAGGAAAGCTAAAGATCGTTGATAATTGTTAGAGGGGTGACAAATAATGCAATCACCGAAATCCGCAAATATGTATGCCTCATGTTTATACCAAAATTATACCACTTTTAGGCCTTTCCAAAATACCAATACCATATCCCAAACTATATTCCCTAAAAGAAAAGGACAGCTAAAGATAGTTGATAATTGTTAGAGGGGTGACAAATAATGCAATCGCCGAAATCCGCAAAAATGTATGCCTCATGTTTATAACAAAATTATACCACTTTTAGGCCTTTTCAAAATACCAATACTATATCCCAAACTATATTCCCTAAAAGAAAAGGACAGCTCAAGATAGTTGATAATTGTTAGAGGGGTGACAAATAATGCAATCCCCGAAATCCGCAAATATGTATGCCTCATGTTTATACCAAAATTATACCACTTTTAGGCCTTTCCAAAATACCAATACCATATCCCAAACTATATTCCCTAAAAGAAAAGGACAGCTAAAGATAGTTGATAATTGTTAGAGGGGTGACAAATAATGCAATCGCCGAAATCCGCAAAAATGTATGCCTCATGTTTATAACAAAATTATACCACTTTTAGGCCTTTTCAAAATACCAATACTATATCCCAAACTATATTCCCTAAAAGAAAAGGACAGCTCAAGATAGTTGATAATTGTTAGAGGGCTGACAAATAATGCAATCACCGAAATCCGCAAATATGTATGCCTCATGTTTATACCAATACTATATCCCAAACTATATTAAGTGGCAAACTCGTCATTGCATTCTCCACCGACGAGAGAGAGAGAGATGGGTGGCCACGAAGAAGAGAGAGAGAGAGAGAGGTTGCCACGAAGAGACGGATAGGGGTATACTCGCCTGTTAGATCGGTGGATCAACGGTTCGTGGAGTCGATCCGTGTGACAACGGCTCAACCAATCGGGATAAGTTTGGGCTTCTCGGAGCATTTGTGACAAGTACTTGAGGGCAAAACTGAGTAGTACTAAGAATCCAAGGGCACATAAATAGTAAATAGACTAAGGGATTCAAACAAAAGAATTACAAAATGAAAAATGTGTGTTTTGTACAATATAATTCATATTGGGCTACATCAAATTATTTGCAATTCAAATATACATGAGTGTGACAATTATGGCATCATTTAGACAAACTATGTTTTGGGAAAGATGTTTTGCAAAGGGGTTTGGGTGGAAAACCATGCATCTTCATAGCTACACTAGTGATTCTGAGAAGTGGCAATTTGTGGTAAAACTTGATTTATATATGTTTGTTAAGGTTTTCTAGGTGGCAGGTTGCGTACGAAGACTCCATGAGTAGTTGGCACTATGTTTTTATTTTTTTGGATTTTTTTGCGCATGAAATGACTCAATTAGCTATGTTAATCTCATTTGTTGACTCTCTGTTGACCAGCTACCTGAGGGTAAAACTGAGTATATTGCACTTGCCGGTCTAAGTCCTCGAGGGGAAAACTGAGTACAGATAAAATTTCTGTATAAGGCCCGAGGTTATAACCGAGTACACCAAACGTCCCGGGGTTAGACTCGGGTAGCGGTGCACGCTGCAGCCGTGCATAGCGGACGCGTGTTGCCGTGCATAGCGGACGCGTGTTGCGGTACACGCCACCTTCGTCTTTATAGAGCCCCTCTTTCTCTCCCTCGACGCACGTTCTCACCGGCTCACCGCAACCGCCTCTCCTCGTCCCATCATCTTCTCCACAACCGAAGAAAAAACCCCGAAGAAAACCGCCGGCGATGGAGAAGAATGAGATGCCCATTGTCGGCACATCAGCCGCCGCCCCCGTCCAGGCCCCTGTCGCTGCTTCCATCGTAGCAGCCGGCGCATCGGCCGCCGCCCCCGTCGATTGGGACCCGTACGAACCAGTGCAGTACAACGCGCCGGAGAACCCCTACGACACCACCATCGTCGACAACGAGCCGGAGGTAACCCTTTGTTCCCTTGTTCTTATCTCATTTCAATCATTTTGTGTTAGATCTACCGTTATTACGGTTCGTCTGTTCCTAGTTCAATCCTTTTTTGTTAGATCTTGCGTTATTACTGTTCGTCTGTTCCTAGTTCGATCCTTTTGTGTTAGATCTTGCGTTATTAGTGTTTGTGATTTGCTTTTGTTTAAGATTTGTGCCGATGATGATGAATATTTGGGCATAAATTGATTCAGGGTTTGGTCGGTAAACAATTGGTGTGTACAAATTTGTTGTGCATGATCTTTGGTTTGCTGACTCAAATCCTGGATATAAGTGTGTCCAATGTAACCGAGGCTACCTCTTTTTTTCGAGCCCATATTATCATGCATGATTTTTTGTTCACTCTCTGTTCCATCATCGTTGCAATTGACTCCGTTTTTTTGCACGATCTTTGGTGCTACGTGACAGGTGCAGAGCAGCGACGTCGACAGCGACGACGAGTCCTTCCACACCAAGACTCGTCACGTCCTCAGGAGGTTGCGGTCCGGCCATTACGATGGCCCTTTTGCTCGAGGCATTTACAAGTGCCCCTTCGCAACAGGAAGCTCCGCGCCACCGACTTCAACTCCCCGGTGAACCATGCTGAATCCATTGGCAGATGTGGCGCTAGAGTTGGAAGGACCGTGAACGTGCATGCGTACATGGCCAAACACAAAGCACTTGGGATTCACCTGCGCAACCTCCAAGCGAGTCACACGCGCTACTCTGGAGGCGTTGAACGTGCCTACTCGCACTCTCTGTATGTGACTCGCTCTATCCGTAGAGCAGCTTAATTTCATGTAAAATGTAGCTTATGTTGGATCTATCGGTACTACTTTTGGATCTGTCCCGAATATATCTATGCTATGTTGGTTGTCTGTATGCAGCTTATCCTATATTTTTCTCCGGATTTGTGCCCTAGATTTCCTACCTGATTGGGTAAAAACGAAGGCATAAAGAAATGAATGGCGTTAAAAAACGAAGGAGAAGCTGCTCTAGATTTGCTACCAATTTGGGCTATCAAATATGAATGAGATCGAGCGATAGAGAGGAAAAAGGTACATTGAAAACCGCTAATCTGGGCGAAAGAGACAGAAACCACTCGTGCCCCCGTCCCGGACCCACACGCTACGGCCCCACACGCTACGGCCACACAAACACGGCCTCGTCCTGTCCCACGCGGTCCCTTCCTACCAGCCCCACACGACGCGGTCCCACACGACGCGACCCCACAAACGACACGACCCCACTCGTCAACACGGAACGGTCAACTTAACGGATTCCTTCCGTCCGAGCTCCTTCTGCGGTTCAGACAAGGGCTTGGGGAAAACTGAGGAAAAACTAAGGAGCTGGGGAAAACTGAGCACAACTAAGGAACCGTGGGCACGAAAATAGAAATCCCTATTATAAAAATAATATAAGCATTATTCATATAATATGGCCAAATAATTAATATCTTTAAATATGTAAACCGCAATTGGACAAATAATATATGCATTATTATTAGAAAAATGCGAGGAATTTGAATATGAAATAGTTTTGTTTATATTCATTTTCATTATTATTATCAAATAATATATGCATTATTCATATAATATGGCCAAATAATTAATATCTTTAAATCTTTAAATCTGTTAACCGCAATTGGACAAATAACATATGCATTATTATTAGAAAAATGTGAGGAATTTGAATATGAAATAATTCTATTTATATTCATTTTTATTATTATTATCTAATAATATATGCATTATTCGTATAATATGGCCAAATAATTAATATCTTTAAATATGTAAACCGCAATTGGACAAATAATATATGCATTATTTTTAGAAAAATGTGAGGAATTTGAATATGAAATAAAAAAAATTATTCATTTTCTATTATTTAAAAATAATATATGCATTATTCATAAAATATGGACAAATAATGTGAGGAATCTGTAAATCGCAATTAGAAAATATGAAATATTTGAATAACAATAGAAAGATTCCATATATTGAGAAGATTCATACAAATATAGAAGACACACACCATACACCACACCATCATCTACTCATCATCTTTAAATATTGATACCATCAACATGGCTATTGAAGCCAACTAGCCTCCAATAGCTCCTAGCCATCTCGAAGCACAGGCGAGCGTCTACAGCGGCATAGTGCACTTGCTCGTAGCTCAATGGAATATTTGCCCATCCAAAAATCAGTTCATCTCCTTTTTCTTTCGCGGCGTCCTTCTTCTTGTTCTTCTTCTTCTCAAGATTTGTCCCAATGATAGAATTTGCCAGATCATACAGACTCGGAATGAGATTTTTAGTGGGGTTCGGGAGTATCTTTTGGAGGTCGAACGCGGAAGTAATATCAATACCGTAGGGACTCAGCATTTCCACATCTTTCCCGAAATCCACGTAATCTGATGGACTTGTCCTGCAAGAACTCCTTGAGAACTTGTGGCACGTCATCAGCCCAACAAATCTGGAAGACCAAATTCCCGGTCGCCACCGAGAGTTGAAGGACGGCGGCGCGCTGATCACCCACGCGAGGGTTGGTGAACTCGCAGTCCAATCCGACACACTTCATTGGTATGGCGTCGAGAAAGTCCCTCTTGACCGCGCAGATCCACTTCTCCACCCTTGGTGCACGGAGAGTGACTGTGATCTTGAAAGACATCCCTTCGGCCATGAGGTGGTATACCCGAGATCGAGGAGGTGGAGCGCGCGCGAGGTGCTCCATTGGGGCCAGAACGGCGACGGGGAGAGAGATTTTTGGGAGAGATGATGGAGATGTGAGAAGAGATGTGTGATACGTCTCCGACGTATCGATAATTTCTTATGTTCCATGCTACTTTATTGATGATACCTACATGTTTTATACACATTATATGTCATTATTATGCGTTTTCCGAAACTAACCTATTGACGAGATGCCGAAGGGCCAGTTGCTGTTTTCTGCTGTTTTTGGTTTCAGAAATCCTAGTAAGGAAATATTCTCGGAATCGGACGAAATCAACGCCCAGCATCTTAAAATCCCCGGAAGCATCCAGAACACCCGAGAGCCACCAGAGGGGGGCCACAGGGGCCCCAGATGATAGGCCGGCGCGGCCCAGGCCCTGGCCGCACCGCCCTATAGTGTCGTCGCCCCGTTGATCTTCTGACGCCGCCTCTTCGCCTATATAAAGCCCCTCGACCTAAAACTTCGATACGGAAAAAGCCACGGTACGAGAAACCTTCCAGAGCCGCCGCCATCGCGAAGCCAAGATCTGGGGGCAGGAGTCTCTGTTCCGGCACGCCGCCGGGACGGGGAAGTGCCCCCGGAAGGCTTCTCCATCAACACCACCGCCATCTTCATCAACGCTGCTGTCTCCCATGAGGAGGGAGTAGTTCTCCATCGAGGCTCGGGGCTGTACCGGTAGCTATGTGGTTAATCTCTCTCCTATGTACTTCAATACAATAATCTCATGAGCTGCCTTACATGATTGAGATTCATATGATGATGCTTGTAATCTAGATGTCATTATGCTAGTCAAGTGGGTTTTACTTATGTGATCTCCGGAGACTCCTTGTCCCACGTGTGTAAAGGTGACAAGTGTGTGCACCGTGTGGGTCTCTTAGGCTATATTTCACGAATACTTATTCACTGTTATGAATGGCATAGTGAAGTGCTTATTTATATCCCTTTATGATTGCAATGTGTTTTGTATCACAATTTATCTATGTGCTACTCCGGTGATGTTATTAAAGTAGTTTTATTCCTCCTGCACGGTGTAATGGTGACAGTGTGTGCATCCGTGTTAGTACTTGGCGTAGGCTATGATTATGATCTCTTGTAGATTATGAAGTTAACTATTGCTATGATGGTATTGATGTGATCTATTCCTCCTACATAGTGTGAAGGTGACAGTGTGCATGCTATGTTAGTACTTGGTTTAGTCGTGTTGATCTTTCATGCACTCTAAGGTTATTTAAATATGAACATTGAATTGTGGAGCTTGTTAACTCCGGAATTGAGGGTTCGTGTAATCCTACGCAATGGTGTTCATCATCCAACAAGAGTGTAGAGTATGCATTTATCTATTCTGTTATGTGATCAAAGTTGAGAGTGTCCACTAGTGAAAGTGTAATCCCTAGGCCTTGTTCCTAAATACTGCTATCGCTGCTTGTTTACTCGTTTTCATCGCGTTACTACTGCTGCGTTACTACTGCTTGTTTACTTGTCCCGGGCAAAGCACTTTTCCGGTGCCGTTGCCACTTGCTCATATATATTCATACCACTTGCATTTCACTATCTCTTCGCCGAACTAGTGCACCTATTAGGTGTGTTGGGGACACAAGAGACTTCTTGCTTTGTGGTTGCGGGGTTGCATGAGAGGGATATCTTTGACCTCTTCCTCCCCGAGTTCGATAAACCTTGGGTGATCCACTTAAGGGAAACTTGCTGCTGTTCTACAAACCTCTGCTCTTGGAGGCCCAACACTGTCTACAGGAAAAGGAGGGGGGCGTAGACATCAAGCTATTTTCTGGCGCCGTTGCCGGGGAGGAAAGGTAAAATGCACTCATACTTCGGTCCCAGGTAACTAAGTACTTTTCTGGCGCCATTGTGTTTGTGCTCGAAGCTATTTCCTTTAGATCCTGCAATTGCAACTTTTTGTTTCTTGTTTACACTAGTTAGGCATAATGGAAAACAACAAAAATATGAGAGATCTTTATGAACTTTATCTTGAATTAGGACATGATGTGTTTGAAGAGAGAATTAAAAAACCCATGGAACTTTATATGCATACTAATGGGAATGTTATTAATATGAATGCTTTGAACACTATTGTTGCTAATGCTATGGAAAATTCTAAGCTTGGGGAAGCTGGTTTTGATGAGCTTGATCTTTTTAGTCCCCCAAGAATTGAGGAGAAAATTTACTTTGATGATACTTTGCCTCCTATTTATGATGATTATAATGATAGTAGTCTTTTGTTACCACCTGTTATGGAGGATGAATTTGATTATGATTACAATATGCCTCCTATATTTGATGATGAGAATAATAATGATAGCTACTTTGTTGAATTTGCTCCCACTAGTACTAATAAAATTGACTATGCTTATGTTGGGAGTAGGAATAATTTTATGCATGAGACTCATGATAAGAATGCTTTATGTGATAGTTATATTGTTGAGTTTGCTCATGATGCTACTGAAAGTTATTATGAGAGAGGAAAATATGGTTGTAGAAATTTTCATGTTACTAAAATGCCTCTCTACATGCTGAAATTTTTGAAGCTACACTTGTTCTATCTTCCTATGCTTGTTACTTTGCTCTTCATGAACTTGTTTATTTACAAGATTCCTTTTCATAGGAAGCATGTTAGACTTAAATGTGTTTTCAATTTGCCTCTTGATGCTCTCTTTTGCTTCAAGTACTATTTCTTGCGAGTGCATCATTAAAACTGCTAAGCCCATCTTAATGGCTATAGAGAAAAGAACTTCTTGGGAGATAACCCATGTGTTTTTTTTTACTACAGTACTTTGTTTTATATTTGAGTCTTGGAAGTTTTTACTACTGTAGCAACCTCTCCTTATCTTTATTTTATTGCATTGTTGTGCCAAGTAAAGTCTTTGATAGCAAGGTTCATACTAGATTTGGATTACTGCGCAGAAACAGATTTCGTCTGTCACGAATCTGGGCAGAATTCTCTGTAGGTAACTCAGAAAAATCTGCCAATTTACGTGCGTGATCCTCAGATATGTACGCAACTTTCATTCAATTTGGGCATTTTCATCTGAGCAAGTCTGGTGCCACTTTAAAATTTGTCTTTACGGACTATTCTGTTTTGACAGATTCTGCCTTTTATTTCGCATTGCTTCTTTTGCTATGTGGGATGGATTTCTTTGTTCCATTAACTTCCAGTAGCTTTGGGCAATGTCCAGAAGTGTTAAGAATGATTGTGTCACCTCTGAACATGTGAATTTTTATTATGCACTAACCCTCTAATGAGTTTGTTTCGAGTTTGGTGTGGAGGAAGTTTTCAAGGGTCAAGAGAGGAGGATGATATACTATGATCAAGAAGAGTGAAGAGTCTAAGCTTGGGGATGCCCCGGTGGTTCACCCCTGCATATTTTAAGAAGACTCAAGCGTCTAAGCTTGGGGATGCCCAAGGCATCCCCTTCTTCATCGACAACTTATCAGGTTCCTTCTCTTGAAACTATATTTTTATTCGGTCACATCTTATGTACTTTACTTGGAGCGTCTCTGTGCTTTTATTTTTGTTTTGTTATTTTCATTCTCTGAATAAATACATGCTTGTGTGGGAGAGAGACACGCTCCGCTGGTTCGTATGAACACATGTGTTCTTAGCTTTTAATGTTCATGGCGAAGGTTGAAACTGCTTCGTTCATTGTTATATGGTTGGAATCGGGAAATGCTATATGTAGTAATTCTAAAATGTCTTGAACCAATTGGATACTTGGCAATTGTTGTGCTCATGTTTAAGCTCTTGCATCATATACTTTGCACCTATTAATGAAGAAATACATAGAGCTTGCTAAAATTTGGTTTGCATAATTGGTCTCTCTAAAGTCTAGATAATTTCTAGTATTGAGTTTTGAACAACAAGGAAGACGGTGTAGAGTCTTATAATATTTACAATATGTCTTTTATGTGAGTTTTGCTGCACCGGTTCATCCTTGTGTTTGTTTCAAATAACCTTGCTAGCCTAAACCTTGTATCGAGAGGGAATACTTCTCATGCATCCAAAATCCTTGAGCCAACCACTATGCCATTTGTGTCCACCATACCTACCTACTACATGGTATTTCTCCGCCATTCCAAAGTAAATTGCTTGAGTGCTACCTTTAAATTTCCATCATTCGCCTTTGCAATATATAGCTCATGGGACAAAATAGCCTTAAAAACTATTGTGGTATTGAATATGTACTTATGCACTTTATCTCTTATTAAGTTGTTTGTTGAGCGGTAACCATGTTTTCTGGGGACGCCATCAACTACTCTTTGTTGAATATCATGTGAGTTGCTATGCATGTTCGTCTTGTCTGAAGTAAGGGCGGTTTTCACAATCAAATGGTTTGAGTATGCATACTGTTAGAGAAGAACATTGGGCCGCTAACTAAAGCCATGAATCATGGTGGAAGTTTCAGTTTGGACATAAAACCTCAATCTCTTATGAGAATATTAATCGTTGTTGAATGCTTAAGCATTAAAAGAGGAGTCCATTATCTCGTTGTCTATGTTGTCCCGGTATGGGTGTCTAAGTTGAAGAATGATCAAAAGCGAGAAATCCAATGCGAACTTTCTCCTTAGACCCTTGTACAGAGCGGCATAGAGGTACCCCTTTGTGACACTTGGTTGAAACATATGTTATGCAATGATGATCAGTGTTAATCCAAGCTAATTAGGACAAGGTGCGGGCACTATTAGTATACTATGCATGAGGCTTGCAACTTGTAAGATATAATTTACATAATACATGTGCTTTATTACTACCGTTGACAAAATTGTTTCATGTTTTCAAAATCAAAGCTCTAGCACAAATATAGCAATCGATGCTTTCCTCTTTGAAGGACCATTCTTTTACTTTTATGTTGAGTCAGTTCACCTATTTCTCTCCACCTCAAGAAGCAAAAACTTGTGTGAACTGTGCATTGATTCCTACATACTTGCATATTGCATTTGTTATATTACTCTATGTTGACAATATCCATGAGATATACATGTTACAAGTTGAAAGCAACCGCTGAAACTTAATCTTCCTATGTGTTGCTTCAATGCTTTTACTTTGAATTATTGCTTTATGAGTTAACTCTTATGCAAGACTTATTGATGCTTGTATTTAAGTACTATTCATGAAAAGTCTTTGCTATATGATTCACTTGTTTACTCATGTCATATACATTGTTTTGATCGCTGCATTCACTACATATGCTTTACAAATAGTATGATCAAGGTTATGATGGCATGTCACTCCAGAAATTATCTTTGTTTATCGTTTACCTGCTCGGGACGAGCAGGAACTAAGCTTGGGGATGCTGATACGTCTCCGACGTATCGATAATTTCTTATGTTTCATGCTACTTTATTGATGATACCTACATGTTTTATACACATTATATGTCATTATTATGCGTTTTCCGGAACTAACCTATTGACGAGATGCCGAAGGGCCGTTGTCGTTTTCGCTGTTTTTGGTTTCAGAAATCCTAGTAAGGAAATATTCTCGGAATCGGACGAAATCAACGCCCAGCATCTTAAAATCCCCGGAAGCATCCAGAACACCCGAGAGCCACCAGAGGGGGGCCACAGGGGCCCCAGATGATAGGCCGGCGCGGCCCAGGCCCTGGCCGCGCCGCCCTATAGTGTCGTCGCCCCGTTGACCTTCTGACGCCGCCTCTTCGCCTATATAAAGCCCCTCGACCTAAAACACGATACGGAAAAGCCAATGTACGAGAAACCTTCCAGAGCCGCCGCCATCGCGAAGCCAAGATCCGGGGACAGGAGTCTCCGTTCCGGCACGCCGCCGGACGGGGAAGTGCCCCGGAAGGCTTCTCCATCAACACCACCGCCATCTTCATCAACGCTGCTGTCTCCCATGAGGAGGGAGTTGTTCTCCATCGAGGCTCGGGGCTGTACCGGTAGCTATGTGGTTAATCTCTCTCCTATGTACTTCAATACAATAATCTCATGAGCTGCCTTACATGATTGAGATTCATATGATGATGCTTGTAATCTAGATGTCATTATGCTAGTCAAGTGGGTTTTACTTATGTGATCTCCGGAGACTCCTTGTCCCACGTGTGTAAAGGTGACGAGTGTGTGCACCGTGTGGGTCTCTTAGGCTATATTTCACGTAATACTTATTCACTGTTATGAATGGCATAGTGAAGTGTTTATTTATATCCCTTTATGATTGCAATGTGTTTTGTATCACAATTTATCTATGTGCTACTCTAGTGATGTTATTAAAGTAGTTTTATTCCTCTTGCACGGTGTAATGGTGACAAGTGTGTGCATCCGTGTTAGTACTTGGCGTAGGCTATGATTATGATCTCTTGTAGATTATGAAGTTAACTATTGCTATGATGGTATTGATGTGATCTATTCCTCCTACATAGTGTGAAGGTGACAGTGTGCATGCTATGTTAGTACTTGGTTTAGTCGTGTTGATCTTTCATGCACTCTAAGGTTATTTAAATATGAACATTGAATTGTGGAGCTTGTTAACTCCGGAATTGAGGGTTCGTGTAAGCACATGTAATGAATGTAGTGATTCGAAGCAATGGTAAAGACAATGAGTAAACAATTGAATCATATATCAAAGACTTTTCATGAATAGTACTCTCAAGACAAGCATCAATAAGTCTTGCATAAGAGTTAACTCATAAAGCAATAAATTCAAAGTAAAAGCATTGAAGCAACACAAAGGAAGATTAAGTTTCAGCGGTTGCTTTCAACTTGTAACATGTATATCTCATGGATATTGTCAACATAAAGTAATATAATAAGTGCAATAAGCAAGTATGTAAGAATCAATGCACAGTTAACACAAGTGTTTGCTTCTAAGACAGAAAGAAGTGGGTAAACTGACTCAACATAAAAGTAGAAGAATGGCCCTTCGAAGAGGGAAGCATGGATTGCTATATTTGTGCTAGAGCTTTTATTTTGAAAACATAAAACAATTTTGTCAACGGTAGTAATAAAACATATGCATTATGTAAATTATATCCTACAAGTTGCAAGCCTCATGCATAGATTACCAATAGTGCCCGCACCTTGTCCTAATTAGCTCGGATTTACATGGATTATCATCACAATACATATGTTTTAACCAAGTATCACAAAGGGGTACCTCTATGCCGCTTGTACAAAGGTCTAAGGAGAAAGCTCGTATTGGATTTCTCGCTTTTGATTATTCTCAACTTAGACATCCATACTGGGACAACATAGACAACAGATAATGGACTCCTCTTTAATGCATAAGCATTCAAAAATAAATAATATTCTCATAAGAGATTGAGGATTGTTGTCCAAAACTGAAACTTCCACCATGGATCATGGCTTTAGTTAGCGGCCCAATGTTCTTCTCTAACAATATGCATATTCAAACCATTCAACTCATGATAAATCACCCTTACTTCAGACAAGACGAACATGCATAGCAACTCACATGATAGTCAACAAAGGATAGTTGATGGCGTCCCCAGGAACATGGTTATCGCTCAACAAGCAACTTAATAAGAAATAAGATACATAAGTACATATTCGATACCACAATAGTTTTTAAGCTATTTTTCCCATGAGCTATATATTGCAAAGACAAAGAATGGAAATTTAAAGGTAGCACTCAAGCAATTTACTTGGAATGGCGGAGAAATACCATGTAGTAGGTAGGTATGGTGGACACAAGTGGCATAGTTTTTGGCTCAAGGATTTGGATGCACGAGAAGTATTCCCTCTCAATACAAGGCTTAGGCTAGCAGGGTTATTTGAAGCAAACACAAGTATGAACCGGTACAGCAAAAATCACATAAAAACATATTGCAAGCATTATAAGACTCTACACCGTCTTCCTTGTTGTTCAAACCCTTACTAGAAAATATCTAGACCTTAGAGAGACCAATCATGCAAACCAAATTTTAGCAAGCTCTATGTATTTCTTCACTAATAGGTGCAAAGTATATGATGCAAGAGCTTAAACATGATCTATATAAGCACAACAATTGCCAAGTATCAAATTATTCAAGACATTCTACCAATTACCACATGTAGCATTTCCCGTTTCCAACCATATAACAATTAACGAAGCAGTTTCAACCTTTGCCATGAACATTAAGAATAAAGCTAAGGACATATTTGTCCATATGCAACAGCGGAGCGTGTCTCTCTACCACACAATGAATGCTAGGATCCAACTTTATTCAAACAAAACAAAACAAAACAAACAGACACTCCAAGTAAAGCACATAAGATGTGATGGAATAAAAATATAGTTTCATTAGAGGAACCCGATAATGTTGTCGATGAAGAAGGGGATGCCTTGGGCATCCCCAAGCTTAGATGCTTGAGTCTTCTTGAAATATGCAGGGATGAACCACCGGGGCATCCCCAAGCTTAGAGCTTTCACTCTCCTTGATCATATTGTATCATCCTCCTCTCTTGATCCTTGAAAACTTCCTCCACACCAAACTCAAAACAACTCATTAGAGGGTTAGTGCATAATCAAAATTCACATGTTCAGAGGTGACATAATTATTATTAACACTTCTGGACATTGCACAAAGCTACTGAAAGTTAATGGAATAAAGAAATCCATCAAACATAGCAAAACATGCAATGCGAAATAAAAGGCAGAATCCGTCAAAACAGAATAGTCCGTAAAGACGAATTTTTTAGGTGCACCAGACTTGCTCAAATGAAAATGTTCAAATTGAATGAAAGTTGCGTACATATCTGAGGATTACTCACGTAAATTGGCAAATTTTTCTGAGTTACCTACAGAGACTACTGCTCAAATTCGTGACAGCAAGAAATCTGTTTCTGCGCAGTAATCCAAATCTAGTATGAACCTTACTATCAAAGACTTTACTTGACACAACAATGCAACAAAATTAAGATAAGGAGAGGTTGCTACAGTAGTAACAACTTCCAAGACTCAAATATAAAACAAAAGTGCAGAAGTAAAATCATGGGTTGTCTCCCATAAGCGATTTTCTTTAACGTCTTTCAGCTAGGCGCAGAAAGTGTGAATCAAGTATTATCAAGAGATGATGCATCAACAGCGGGCTTTGGAGTTTTCTCAACTATGCATTGTATCTTATCTATGTAAGTTTCAGAGGCTCCTTTTTCATTAGTCTTAGGCTTGCTATTCTCATCAAACAAATTTTCAGGGACAAGCCAAGCATAGTTATTTTCTAGTGCCTCGCACATTCCTAAGAGCTTGCAAGGTATTGATGTTTTAATATCCCCCTCATAATTAACTTGATTAGTGTACTTTTGTCTATCTTTTTCCATCTTTTCAAGGGTACTAGCAAAGTTGGTATAAGAGCCAAGCATATTATATTTAGCAAAGAATTTTCTAGCTTCTCTTGCTACACCACCAAATTCTTTAAGAAGGGTTTCTAATACAAAATCTCTCTTTTCTCCTTCTTCCATATCACTGAGTGTAAGAAACATATGTTGAATCACTGGATTGAGATTAACAAATCTAGCTTCTAACGCGTGTACTAAAGAAGCAACAACAATTTCATAAGTAGGAGCAAGTTCTACCAAGTGTCTATCTTCAAAATCTTCAACCGTACTAATATGAGTGAAAAAATCTTCTATATTATCTTTCCCAAGGATATACCCTCGGCCTACCGGTACATCTTTAAGAATAAATTTAGGAGGAAACATGATGAAGTAAACAAAAAACAAATAAAGTAAATGCAAGTAACTAATTTTTTTGGGTTTTTAGTATGGAGAACGCAAACCAGATAGCAAATAAAGTAAAGCTAACAACTAATTTTTTGTATTTTGATATAGTGCAGCAAACAAAGAAGTAAATAAAAATAAAGCAAGACAAAAACAAAATAAAGAGATTGGAAGTGGAGACTCCCCTTGCAGCGTGTTTTGATCTCCCCGGCAACGGCGCCAGAAAAAGAGTTGTTTACGTGGAAGTTGAAAATCTTTGTGGTGTAACTTTTCTTCGTTCCCCGGCAGCGGCGTCAGAAAAAGAGCTTGATACGCGTACAGCACGCGTCCGTTGGGAACCCCAAGAGGAAGGTGTGATGCGTACAGCGGCAAGTTTTCCCTCAGTAAGAAACCAAGGTTTATCGAACCAGTAGGAGCCAATAAGCACGTTGAAGGTTGATGGCGGAGGAGTGTAGTGCGGCGCAACACCAGGGATTCCGGCGCCAACGTGGAACCTACACAACACAACCAAATTACTTTGCCCCAACGTGATAGTGAGGTTGTCAATCTCACCGACTTGCTGTAACAAAGGATTAGATGTATAGTGTGGATGATGATGTTTGCATAAAACAGAAAAACGAGTATTGCAGTAGATTGTATTCGATGTAAAAGAATGGACCGGGGTCCACAGTTCACTAGTGGTGTCTCTCCCATAAGATAAATAGCATGCTGGGTGAACAAATTACAGTTGGGAATTGACAAATAAAGAGGGCATGACCATGCACATACATGTTATGATGAGTAGTGTGAAATTCAATTGGGCATTACGACAAAGTACATAGACCGCTATCCAGCATGCATCTATGCCTAAAAAGTCCACCTTCAGGTTATCATCCGAACCCCTTCCGGTATTAAATTGCAAACAATAGACAATTGCATTAAGTATGGTGCGTAATGTAATAAACAAATACATCCTTAGACATAGCATTGATGTTTTATCCCTAGTGGCAACAGCACATCCACAACCTTAGAACTTTCTGTCACTGTCCCAGATTTAATGGAGGCATGAACCCACTATCGAGCATAAATACTCTCTCTTGGAGTTACAAGTAACGACTTGGCCAGAGCATCTACTAATAACGGAGAGCATGCAAGATCATAAACAACACATAGATGATAGATTGACAATCAACATAACATAGCATTCAATATTCATCGGATCCCAACAAACGCAACATGTAGCATTACAAATAGATGATCTTGATCATGTTAGGCAGCTCATAAGATCCGACAATGATAGCACAATTAGGAGAAGACGACCATCTAGCTACTGCTATGGACCCATAGTCCGAGAGGTGAACTACTCACACATCACTCCGGAGGCGACCATGGCGGTGAAGAGTCCTCCGGGAGACGATTCCCCTTTCCGGCAGGGTGCCGGAGGCGATCTCCGAATCCCCCGAGATGGGATTGGCGGCGGCGGCGTCTCCGGAAGGTTTTCCATATCGTGGCTCTCGGTACTCGGAGTTATTATCGACGAAGGCTTATGTAGGTGGAAGGGTAGGTCGGGGGCGCCACGAGGGACCCACACAACGAGACGGCGCGGCCCAAGGCCCGGCCGCGCGGCCCCGGCGTGTCGTCGCCTCGTCGCCCCACTTCGTTTCCCTTTCGGACTTCTGGAAGCTTCGTGGAAAAATAAGATCCTGGGTGTTGATTTCGTCCAATTCCGAGAATATTTCCTTACTAGGATTTCTGAAACCAAAAACAGCAGAAAACAACAACTGGCTCTTCGGCATCTTGTTAATAGGTTAGTGCCGGAAAATGCATAAATATGATATAAAGTGTGTATAAAACATGTAGGTATCATCAATAAAGTAGCATGGAACATAAGAAATTATCGATACGTTGGAGACGTATCAAGCACCATATTCAAATAAAAGTGTTTGGTTAGTTCTAAAATTTCAATATTGAAACCTCTTTTCTCATTGATTTGGAATTTAGGATGTTACAGGGGAGAACCTAGATGGGCGGCACTCACCATGTAGGGAGGCAGCGATGCCCCCAATCTTGACATCTTGGATAGCCTAACCTGACGCGTGTTGCCTACACAAGAGTAGTTGTGCCTCGCTGCGGTGCAGTCCAATATACCAGATGTTGGTCCAGGTTGTCAGGGAAATTTTTGTACGGACATATCAACCAACTGGCCGTGGCAATTAGATTCTCGAACTGTTACTTGACCACTGTTCAAAAATATGCATGCACGGCTATATACGGAATCGAATACACGGGTAGGCATGATATGTCTTCGTTTGATTAGTCCAGGTATCGTGTATATCTGGACCCGGGAGTCAAGATGGGTTTCGGAGTCATAATATTGAACGCTTTATTATTGCGTGTAGGGCGTGTAGGGCATAAGTCCTTCAATGAGCAATGAATTTAGGGTTGTGGGTAGTTCGCCGACGCTTGGCAAAAAGGGCTGCAGTGGGGAAGTTTAGAGGGCTGCTGGGATGGTGGCGGACTGGAGGAGGCGTGGGAGCGCCGCCGCCGCCAGGCGGTTTGGCCGGTGGTGGGTGGCAACGGAATGGTGGTGGTGGCGGCTGGCTGCAAGTTCTTACTCCGCTCTAGTCCTCTTCTTTTTTCCACCTATCTTAGCTAGGGTTCCGGGTGCGCTCCGCCGCTGCCTAGACGGATCCATTAATTAAACAAAGTACATCCACGATGAACCAAATACAGTACATAATTTTGCAATACACTTCTCACAACGCTGAGATATTACTTGTTTCGTTACAGCTGAAGATGCGAAGAGGAGGAAAAACGCCGAAGTTAACGGGTAGGAACCAAAGCTAAACAGGAAGCAGAGGAAAACATATTCTGCCACCGTAGTCTCAAAAAGAAAAGGGTGCATATTGACCGCTTTGTATGCACTTCCGCTTGAGCAGATACGAATGCGCGATGAACTTGGCAGTGAGTCTCCCCCGTGGGCGGGCGTAGCGGCGCAGGCCGAGGGCGGCCGCTCGCCGGACGCGCACCAGGTTAGCGTCCTCCGTATCCTGGGTGCACAGGGAGAGATCGTCGCCCTGCTGGTAGCTCTCTCTGTAGTGGCCGAGGAACTCGATCGCGCGCTGGCTCCTGTACTCGCCGTCGTCGGGGTGCTTCCGGTGCAGCGTCGCGAGGTCGGAGTAGGAGAGCGCCCTGACGCAGTCCGCCAGCGCGGCCATTCTGGCGAGGAGACCCAGGTTGTGGATGAGAGGGGTCACCTTGCTGCTGTAGTACCGCTTGGCCCACGCGTGCGAGCCCTGCTTCAGCGCGCCGACCATGCGCTCGAACCGGACGACGTAGAGCGCGGCGGACGACGAGGACGACGCGCCCTTGGCTCCGAAGAAGGACGACAGGTACTTGTCCGCCTTCCGCCACCGCCCCTTGGAGATCACGGCGACCACGTGGCTGAGGTCCAGCTTCAGCCGCGCCTCGTGCTCCAGCGTGTACGCCGTCGCGTCCAGCTTCCGCGACTTGAGGAACGCGTACATGCGCCGGAGGATGATCCTCTCAGACTGCCGGTCGATCGCCATCGATCTAGTTCGCCTCGTACGCCCGACTTTTTCTTCTGTGCCAGATCGTCGTGGGTACTGCTGAAGCTCTTCCTTCTTCCGGCCGTGCTTTTATAACGACCATTGGGCTCACCGATTCCGACTCGAACTCCCAGCTAATTCAGACTCGCGAAATAAGGAATATTTCCAATCCGATGGCATGATAATCCAAACCGGAATCGGCTGGTCCTCAAGAAAAACGAGGTCGTACGCAATGCTTCTGGGAGTACGGCTGCGCGCTGCTCACGGGTAGAGACTTGACCAGCTGCGACGACGCATCGACGGCATCGTCCTTCGAGCTCATCGTGGCAGGGATCCAAGCGGAATGGATGGAGCTCTGCGTCGATAGCTTCGCCTCCCGCGCGATGACCTGGACGACCTCGACGCGCTGCCTCGACAACGGCGTCATCCAGTGGCAGAGTGGCAGTGGCAGTGCTCCTTCCACGACGGCACTCGCGTCGTGCTCGAGCTGCGCGCGACGGACGTCGAGCTGCTCGATCTCCCTGGCGTCAGCCGCTGCTCTGGCACGTACTGGGACATGGGGCTCGTGCTCGGCAGCCGCGGCGACGTCGACGGCGACGGCGTGCTCTGCACCTTCGGCTTGGCGGCGGAAAACGGCCTCGTGCTGCAGACCTGGAGCACTCTGAAGAGAAGGGTCAACGGCGCCATCCGCACAGGGGTTCGCACCTGGCACCGCAGCGGCGACATTGATTTGCGCCGGGCGATCTCAGGTTGCAGCGGTGGCGGCGGCCGGAACGACGACGTGGGCGACATCGGCGACGTGAAGCTGCTGTGCTGGTGTTCAACATGGTCGCCCTGGGCAACTTCGCGCTGGATCTCGAGACCGAGCGTGCTGAGGCGCTCGGGGAGATCATGCATTGCAAATCGGAGCTGTGCGCGAGGAATGCCTGCGTATGGTGGAGGGCTTGCCCATACGAGATAGACTGCCCGCCTGCCTGGATCACTTCAAGCTGAAATCACTGCCCTGCCACTGAATTCTGGTCCTCGCCCATCCTAGATTTTTCTGTGCGAGGAATCTGGCTCGAATCCTTTCTGAAACCTGTCAAGTGCCGAGTATGGACTCGCTCTTGTTTGCACACTCCAGAAGCCTGGTACAGTAGTACAGTATATATTATGAAAAGAAAATATGGCAGAACCCCCACACAAAATATCCATATCAATCTGATCACAGGGGCCTAATTGATTCCTGGTTCCCATTTCCGATGTCATTACCTCACAAGATTCCAAGTGTAATTGATCGCAAGGCTCGAGACCGCTCCCAATCGCCCACATCGTCTTTTTTCAATCAAATTTGACAGTACATATTTTTTAGTGTTTGGAACTCGTTGGAAAACGTTTGTGATTGTTTGTACTCGAATAGTGTGTCCCCAAATTGAGCTCTCCGTTGTTGCTAACCCTTTCACCGTCATTGAAAATTGCTCTCCCATGGAGGAGCATGGGCTACCAGGAGATCCGGAGAGGCGAGCCGCGACCACACTCTCATGGTGACCGTGTTGGGGGCACGGCTCGGTACACTAGTGGAGAACGAGCCAATTATCCCGGTCCGTAAGAGGCTTTTGTCCCGGCTGGACAACCGGGACAACGAAAGTGGGACAAAAGACTCAATCTTTTATCCTGGTCCGGTTACCAGCGGGACAAATAGTCCTCCACGCGATACAGGGTTTAAGCTGGAGGACATTTAGTTCCGGCTCGTAAGCCTAACCGGGACAAAAGGCCCCACTTTTTGATTTTTTTTCTTTCATTTTTTTATTTTTCATTTTTCTAATTGTTGAACTCGTTACTCTCTCACTTGGGCCATTTTTAACAATAATTACACTTAATTTATAGTTAAATTCTAGACTTGGTCACATCTCGGTCGGTCACCCGTCCTCACACTACTCCACTCTCAGCACGCTTAACTCCTCGATTCTTTCCTGATGTGCTCCCGCGAATATGATTGTACCTTGCTTTAAATACTATCAGATCCTATTAACTTTTATACCATTGTGTCACATTTATGTATTTTTTGAAACCAAAAACAATTATGTAAGTAAACAATAATGAATATGATAATAATATTGAATTACAATGAAAATAAAATCAGTGAAAAAACTTTTTTATTAGAAAAATAATATATGCATTATTCATATAATATGCCCAAAAAACTAATATATTTAAATATGTAAACCGTAATTGGACAAATAATATATGCATTATTATTAGAAAATGTGAGTAATTTGAATATGAATTAATTTTGTTTTATTCATTTATTATTATTATTATAAAAATAATATATGCATTATTCATATAATATGGCCAAATAATTAATATCTTCAAATATGTAAACCACAATTGGACAAATAATATATGAATTATTATTAGAAAAATGTGAGGAATTTGAATATAAAATAATTTTATTTTTATTCATTTATTATTATTATTATTATTATAAAAATAATATAAGCATTATTCATATAATATGGCCAAATAATTAATATCTTTAAATATGTAAACCGCAATTGGACAAATAATATATGCATTATTATTAGAAAAATGTGAGGAATTTGAATATGAAATAGTTTTGTTTATATTCATTTTCATTATTATTATCAAATAATATATGCATTATTCATATAATATGGCCAAATAATTAATATCTTTAAATCTTTAAATCTATTAACCGCAATTGGACAAATAACATATGCATTATTATTAGAAAAATGTGAGGAATTTGAATATGAAATAATATATGCATTATTCATATAATATGGCCAAATAATTAATATCTTTAAATCTTTAAATCTATTAACCGCAATTGGACAAATAACATATGCATTATTATTAGAAAAATGTGAGGAATTTGAATATGAAATAATTCTATTTATATTCATTTTTATTATTATTATCTAATAATATATGCATTATTCGTATAATATGGCCAAATAATTAATATCTTTAAATATGTAAACCGCAATTGGACAAATAATATATGCATTATTTTTAGAAAAATGTGAGGAATTTGAATATGAAATAAAAAAATTATTCATTTTCTATTATTTAAAAATAATATATGCATTATTCATAAAATATGGACAAATAATGTGAGGAATCTGTAAATCGCAATTAGAAAATATGAAATATTTGAATAACAATAGAAAGATTCCATATATTGAGAAGATTCATACAAATATAGAACACACACACCATACACCACACCATCATCTACTCATCATCTTTAAATATTGATACCATCAACATGGCTATTGAAGCCAACTAGCCTCCAATAGCTCCTAGCCATCTCGAAGCACAGGCGAGCGTCTACAGCGGCATAGTGCACTTGCTCGTAGCTCAATGGAATATTTGCCCATCCAAAAATCAGTTCATCTCCTTTTTCTTTCGCGGCGTCCTTCTTCTTGTTCTTCTTCTTCTCAAGATTTGTCCCAATGATAGAATTTGCCAGATCATACAGACTCGGAATGAGATTTTTAGTGGGGTTCGGGAGTATCTTTTGGAGGTCGAACGCGGAAGTAATATCAATACCGTAGGGACTCAGCATTTCCACATCTTTCCCGAAATCCACAGAATCTGATGGACTTGTCCTGCAAGAACTCCTTGAGAACTTGTGGCACGTCATCAGCCCAACAAATCTGGAAGACCAAATTCCCGGTCGCCACCGAGAGTTGAAGGACGGCGGCGCGCTGATCACCCACGCGAGGGTTGGTGAACTCGCGAGTCCAATCCGACACACTTCATTGGTATGGCGTCGAGAAAGTCCCTCTTGACCGCGCAGATCCACTTCTCCACCCTTGGTGCACGGAGAGTGACTGTGATCTTGAAAGACATCCCTTCGGCCATGAGGTGGTATACCCGAGATCGAGGAGGTGGGGCGCGCGCGAGGTGCTCCATTGGGGCCAGAACGGTGACGGGGAGAGAGATTTTTGGGAGAGATGATGGAGATGTGAGAAGAGATGTGTGATACGTCTCCGACGTATCGATAATTTCTTATGTTCCATGCTACTTTATTGATGATACCTACATGTTTTATACACATTATATGTCATTATTATGCGTTTTCCGAAACTAACCTATTGACGAGATGCCGAAGGGCCGGTTCTTTGTTTTCTGCTGTTTTTGGTTTCAGAAATCCTAGTAAGGAAATATTCTCGGAATCGGACGAAATCAACGCCCAGCATCTTAAAATCCCCGGAAGCATCCAGAACACCCGAGAGCCACCAGAGGGGGGCCACAGGGGCCCCAGATGATAGGCCGGCGCGGCCCAGGCCCTGGCCGCGCCGCCCTATAGTGTCGTCGCCCCGTTGATCTTCTGACGCCGCCTCTTCGCCTATATAAAGCCCCTCGACCTAAAACTTCGATACGGAAAAAGCCACGGTACGAGAAACCTTCCAGAGCCGCCGCCATCGCGAAGCCAAGATCTGGGGGCAGGAGTCTCCGTTCCGGCACGCCGCCGGGACGGGAAGTGCCCCCGGAAGGCTTCTCCATCAACACCACCGCCATCTTCATCAACGCTGCTGTCTCCCATGAGGAGTAGTTCTCCATCGAGGCTCGGGGCTGTACCGGTAGCTATGTGGTTAATCTCTCTCCTATGTACTTCAATACAATAATCTCATGAGCTGCCTTACATGATTGAGATTCATATGATGATGCTTGTAATCTAGATGTCATTATGCTAGTCAAGTGGGTTTTACTTATGTGATCTCCGGAGACTCCTTGTCCCACGTGTGTAAAGGTGACGAGTGTGTGCACCGTGTGGGTCTCTTAGGCTATATTTCACGAATACTTATTCATCGTTATGAATGGCATAGTGAAGTGCTTATTTATATCCCTTTATGATTGCAATGTGTTTTGTATCACAATTTATCTATGTGCTACTCCGGTGATGTTATTAAAGTAGTTTTATTCCTCCTGCACGGTGTAATGGTGACGGTGTGTGCATCCGTGTTAGTACTTGGCATAGGCTATGATTATGATCTCTTGTAGATTATGAAGTTAACTATTGCTATGATGGTATTGATGTGATCTATTCCTCCTACATAGTGTGAAGGTGACAGTATGCATGCTATGTTAGTACTTGGTTTAGTCGTGTTGATCTTTCATGCACTCTAAGGTTATTTAAATATGAACATTGAATTGTGGAGCTTGTTAACTCCGGCATTGAGGGTTCGTGTAATCCTACGCAATGGTGTTCATCATCCAACAAGAGTGTAGAGTATGCATTTATCTATTCTGTTATGTGATCAAAGTTGAGAGTGTCCACTAGTGAAAGTGTAATCCCTAGGCCTTGTTCCTAAATATCGCTATCGTTGCTTGTTTACTTGTTTTCTTGCGTTACTACTGCTTGCGTTACTCACGCTTGTTTATTGTCCCGGGCAAAGCACTTTTACGGTGCCGTTGCCACTTTGCTCATATATATTCATACCACTTGTATTTCACTATCTCTTCGCCGAACTAGTGCACCTATTAGGTGTGTTGGGGACACAAGAGACTTCTTGCTTTGTGGTTGCGGGGTTGCATGAGAGGGATATCTTTGACCTCTTCCTCCACGAGTTCGATAAACCTTGGGTGATCCACTTAAGGGAAACTTGCTGCTGTTCTACAAACCTCTGCTCTTGGAGGCCCAACACCGTCTACGAGGAAAAGGAGGGGGCGTAGACATCAAGCTATTTTACGGCGCCGTTGCCGGGGAGGAAAGGTAAAATGCACTCATACTTCGGTCCCAGGTAACTAAGTACTTTTCTGGTGCCATTGTGTTTGTGCTCGAAGCTATTTCCTTTAGATCCTGCAATTGCAACTTTTTGTTTCTTGTTTACACTAGTTAGGCATAATGGAAAACAACAAAAATATGAGAGATCTTTATGAACTTTATCTTGAATTAGGACATGATGTGTTTGAAGAGAGAATTAAAAAACCCATGGAACTTTATATGCATACTAATGGGAATGTTATTAATATGAATGCTTTGAACACTATTGTTGCTAATGCTATGGAAAATTCTAAGCTTGGGGAAGCTGGTTTTGATGAGCTTGATCTTTTTAGTCCCCCAAGAATTGAGGAGAAAATTTACTTTGATGATACTTTGCCTCCTATTTATGATGATTATAATGATAGTAGTCTTTTGTTACCACCTGTTATGGAGGATGAATTTGATTATGATTACAATATGCCTCCTATATTTGATGATGAGAATAATAATGATAGCTACTTTGTTGAATTTGCTCCCACTAGTACTAATAAAATTGACTATGCTTATGTTGGGAGTAGGAATAATTTTATGCATGAGACTCATGATAAGAATGCTTTATGTGATAGTTATATTGTTGAGTTTGCTCATGATGCTACTGAAAGTTATTATGAGAGAGGAAAATATGGTTGTAGAAATTTTCATGTTACTAAAATGCCTCTCTACATGCTGAAATTTTTGAAGCTACACTTGTTCTATCTTCCTATGCTTGTTACTTTGCTCTTCATGAACTTGTTTATTTACAAGATTCCTTTTCATAGGAAGCATGTTAGACTTAAATATGTTTTCAATTTGCCTCTTGATGCTCTCTTTTGCTTCAAGTACTATTTCTTGCGAGTGCATCATTAAAACTGCTAAGCCCATCTTAATGGCTATAGAGAAAAGAACTTCTTGGGAGATAACCCATGTGTTTTTTTTACTACAGTACTTTGTTTTATATTTGAGTCTTGGAAGTTTTTACTACTGTAGCAACCTCTCCTTATCTTTATTTTATTGCATTGTTGTGCCAAGTAAAGTCTTTGATAGCAAGGTTCATACTTGATTTGGATTACTGCGCAGAAACAGATTTCTGTCTGTCACGAATCTGGGCAGAATTCTCTGTAGGTAACTCAGAAAAATCTGCCAATTTACGTGCGTGATCCTCAGATATGTACGCAACTTTCATTCAATTTGGGCATTTTCATCTGAGCAAGTCTGGTGCCACTTTAAAATTCGTCTTTACGGACTGTTCTGTTTTGACAGATTCTGCCTTTTATTTCGCATTGCTTCTTTTGCTATGTGGGATGGATTTCTTTGTTCCATTAACTTCCAGTAGCTTTGGGCAATGTCCAGAAGTGTTAAGAATGATTGTGTCACCTCTGAACATGTGAATTTTTATTATGCACTAACCCTCTAATGAGTTTGTTTCGAGTTTGGTGTGGAGGAAGTTTTCAAGGGTCAAGAGAGGAGGATGATATACTATGATCAAGAAGAGTGAAGAGTCTAAGCTTGGGGATGCCCCGGTGGTTCACCCCTGCATATTTTAAGAAGACTCAAGCGTCTAAGCTTGGGGATGCCCAAGGCATCCCCTTCTTCGTCGACAACTTATCAGGTTCCTTCTCTTGAAACAATATTTTTATTCGGTCACATCTTATGTACTTTACTTGGAGCGTCTCTGTGCTTTTATTTTTGTTTTGTTATTTTCATTATCTGAATAAATACATGCTTGTGTGGGAGAGAGACACGCTCCGCTGGTTCATATGAACACATGTGTTCTTAGCTTTTAATGTTCATGGCGAAGGTTGAAACTGCTTCGTTCATTGTTATATGGTTGGAATCGGGAAATGCTACATGTAGTAATTCTAAAATGTCTTGAACCAATTTGATACTTGGCAATTGTTGTGCTCATGTTTAAGCTCTTGCATCATATACTTTGCACCTATTAATGAAGAAATACATAGAGCTTGCTAAAATTTGGTTTGCATAATTGGTCTCTCTAAAGTCTAGATAATTTCTAGTATTGAGTTTTGAACAACAAGGAAGACGGTGTAGAGTCTTATAATATTTACAATATGTCTTTTATGTGAGTTTTGCTGCACCGGTTCATCCTTGTGTTTGTTTCAAATAACCTTGCTAGCCTAAACCTTGTATCGAGAGGGAATACTTCTCATGCATCCAAAATCCTTGAGCCAACCACTATGCCATTTGTATCCACCATACCTACCTACTACATGGTATTTCTCCGCCATTCCAAAGTAAATTGCTTGAGTGCTACCTTTAAATTTCCATCATTCGCCTTTGCAATATATAGCTCATGGGACAAAATAGCCTTAAAAACTATTGTGGTATTGAATATGTACTTATGCACTTTATCTCTTATTAAGTTGTTTGTTGAGCGGTAACCATGTTTTACGGGGACGCCATCAACTACTCTTTGTTGAATATCATGTGAGTTGCTATGCATGTTCGTCTTGTCCGAAGTAAGGGCGGTTTTCACAATCAAATGGTTTGAGTATGCATACTTGTTAGAGAAGAACATTGGGCCGCTAACTAAAGCCATGAATCATGGTGGAAGTTTCAGTTTGGACATAAAACCTCAATCTCTTATGAGAATATTAATCGTTGTTGAATGCTTAAGCATTAAAAGAGGAGTCCATTATCTGTTGTCTATGTTGTCCCGGTATGGGTGTCTAAGTTGAAGAATGATCAAAAGCGAGAAATCCAATGCGAACTTTCTCCTTAGACCCTTGTACAGGCGGCATAGAGGTACCCCTTTGTGACACTTGGTTGAAACATATGTTATGCAATGATGATCAGTGTTAATCCAAGCTAATTAGGACAAGGTGCGGGCACTATTAGTATACTATGCATGAGGCTTGCAACTTGTAAGATATAATTTACATAATACATGTGCTTTATTACTACCGTTGACAAAATTGTTTCATGTTTTCAAAATCAAAGCTCTAGCACAAATATAGCAATCGATGCTTTCCTCTTTGAAGGACCATTCTTTTACTTTTATGTTTAGTCAGTTCACCTATTTCTCTCCACCTCAAGAAGCAAAAACTTGTGTGAACTGTGCATTGATTCCTACATACTTGCATATTGCATTTGTTATATTACTCTATGTTGACAATATCCATGAGATATACATGTTACAAGTTGAAAGCAACCGCTGAAACTTAATCTTCCTATGTGTTGCTTCAATGCTTTTACTTTGAATTATTGCTTTATGAGTTAACTCTTATGCAAGACTTATTGATGCTTGTATTTAAGTACTATTCATGAAAAGTCTTTGCTATATGATTCACTTGTTTACTCATGTCATATACATTGTTTTGATCGCTGCATTCACTACATATGCTTTACAAATAGTATGATGAAGGTTATGATGGCATGTCACTCCAGAAATTATCTTTGTTTATCGTTTACCTGCTCGGGACGAGCGAGAACTAAGCTTGGGGATGCTGATACGTCTCCGACGTATCGATAATTTCTTATGTTTCATGCTACTTTATTGATGATACCTACATGTTTTATACACATTATATGTCATTATTATGCGTTTTCCGGAACTAACCTATTGACGAGATACCGAAGGGCCGGTTCTTTGTTTTCTCGCTGTTTTTGGTTTCGGAAATCCTAGTAAGGAAATATTCTCGGAATCGGACGAAATCAACGCCCGGCATCTTAAAATCACCGGAAGCATCCGGAACACCCGAGAGCCACCGGAGGGGGCCACGAGGGCCCCGGATGATAGGCCGGCGCGGCCCAGGCCCTGGCCGCGCCGCCCTATAGTGTCGTCGCCCCGTTGACCTTCTGACGCCGCCTCTTCGCCTATATAAAGCCCCTCGACCTAAAACTTCGATACGGAAAAAGCCACGGTACGAGAAACCTTCCAGAGCCGCCGCCATCGCGAAGCCAAGATCTGGGGGACAGGAGTCTCTGTTCCGGCACGCCGCCGGGACGGGGAAGTGCCCCCGGAAGGCTTCTCCATCAACACCACCGCCATCTTCATCAACGCTGCTGTCTCCCATGAGGAGGGAGTTGTTCTCCATCGAGGCTCGGGGCTGTACCGGTAGCTATGTGGTTAATCTCTCTCCTATGTACTTCAATACAATAATCTCATGAGCTGCCTTACATGATTGAGATTCATATGATGATGCTTGTAATCTAGATGTCATTATGCTAGTCAAGTGGGTTTTACTTATGTGATCTCCGGAGACTCCTTGTCCCACGTGTGTAAAGGTGACGGTGTGTGCACCGTGTGGGTCTCTTAGGCTATATTTCACGGAATACTTATTCACTGTTATGAATGGCATAGTGAAGTGCTTATTTATATCCCTTTATGATTGCAATGTGTTTTGTATCACAATTTATCTATGTGCTACTCTAGTGATGTTATTAAAGTAGTTTTATTCCTCTTGCACGGTGTAATGGTGACAGTGTGTGCATCCGTGTTAGTACTTGGCGTAGGCTATGATTATGATCTCTTGTAGATTATGAAGTTAACTATTGCTATGATGGTATTGATGTGATCTATTCCTCCTACATAGTGTGAAGGTGACGAGTGTGCATGCTATGTTAGTACTTGGTTTAGTCGTGTTGATCTTTCATGCACTCTAAGGTTATTTAAATATGAACATTGAATTGTGGAGCTTGTTAACTCCGGAATTGAGGGTTCGTGTAATCCTACGCAATGGTGTTCATCATCCAACAAGAGTGTAGAGTATGCATTTATCTATTCTGTTATGTGATCAAAGTTGAGAGTGTCCACTAGTGAAAGTGTAATCCCTAGGCCTTGTTCCTAAATATCGCTATCGCTGCTTGTTTACTTGTTTCTATTGCGTTACTACTGCTGCGTTACTACTGCTTGTTTACTGTCCTGGGCAAAGCACTTTTCTGGTGCCGTTGCCACTGCTCATATATATTCATACCACTTGCATTTCACTATCTCTTCGCCGAACTAGTGCACCTATTAGGTGTGTTGGGGACACAAGAGACTTCTTGCTTTGTGGTTGCAGGGTTGCATGAGAGGGATATCTTTGACCTCTTCCTCCCTGAGTTCGATAAACATTGGGTGATCCACTTAAGGGAAACTTGCTGCTGTTCTACAAACCTCTGCTCTTGGAGGCCCAACACTGTCTACAGGAGCGTAGACATCAATGTGCGGCAATGGTGCATAAGATGTGAAGCATATAAAGGTGAGGAAGGTGAAGATGAATAGGCCGGCCACTGGGTGATAAATTCTCGTGGCCGGCCTTCGGCGACCCAAATTCCTGTGGCCGCGGCGCGTGACGATCGATTTCCGCGCCAGTAATGGCGACATCGATCGGCTTCCACGCGGGAATGAACGGTTGGATCAAAAAAATCCAAGAAAAGAAAAGTTGATTGTACATAGAGGATGACATGTGGGACCCATGAGGTAGCAGCATCCTCAACGTTTTCAAGGCAGCAGGGGATCGAAAGAAAAAGGAAATAGCAAAAAAACAGAGGGTGAAAAATAATCCAAGAAAAGAAACTTTTATTGTACATAGAGGATGATGTGCGGGTCCCATGAGCCAGGAGGTTCCTCAACGTTTCAAAGGAGGCATGAGATCGAAAGAAAAAGGCAAGTGACCAAATATTAGGAGCAAAAAATAATCCAAGAAAAGAAACTTTTATTGTACATAGAGGATGACATGCGGGTCCCATTAGACAGCATCGATCTCAACGTTATAGAGGCGGCACAGGATCAAAAGAAGGCAAGTGGCCAAATATCAGGTGCCAAAAATAACTCAAAGAAAAGAAACTTGATTGCACATAGAGGATGACATGCGGGTCCCATTTTGCAACAGCGGTCTCAACGTTTCCAAGGCGGCACGGGATCAAAAGAAAAAGGAAGTAGCCAGAAATTAGGGGTAAAAAATAACTCTAAAAAAGGAAAGATTTTTCGTTCATAGAGGATGACATGCGGGTCCCATTTTTCACCAGCGGTCTCAACGTTTCCAAGGCGGCACGGGATCAAAAGAAAAAGGAAGTAGCCAGAAATTAGGGGTCAAAAAATCCAAGAAAAGGAAGAATTTTTGTTCATAGTGGATGACATGCGGGACCCATGATTCTGCATCGTAAACGGCTCGATAGGAGAGCATTAAACGAGATGGCGTGAGCGAGAAAAAACAATGCTAGAGAGGTTGCCATCTGGGCCCTACCTCCCTGGGCGGTGCGGATTTGTGTTGACTCGGCGGGCGTACCCGAGAATTCATCATGCACCACGTCCCAGACCACCATACGCGACGTTTTCCACATTTTTGTTGGGCTAGGTGGCCTCAAAAACGAGAAAAGAAAAGTTTTGACATGCACCATGGAGAGAGCAAAAATCGTGGGCCATGGTGCATCAGCAACCACGACACGATGCTTGTGACGGTAAAGCACACGTCCGTTGGAAACCCCAAGAGGAAGGTATGATGCGTACAACAACGAGTTTTCCCTCAGAAAGAAACCAAGGTTATCGAACTAGTAGGAGATGAATGCCACGTGAAGGTTGTTGGTGAAGGAGTGTAGTGCGGCGCAACACCAGGGATTCCGGCGCCAATGTGGAACCTGCACAACACAATCAAAGTACTTTGCCCCAACTTAACAGTGAGGTTGTCAATCTCACCGGCTTGGTGAAAACAAAGGATTAAACGTATGGTGTGGGGAATGATGTTTGCTTGCAGAAAACAAAAGAGAACAATGATTGCAGTATATTGTATTCCAGATGTAAAAGAATGGACCGGGGTCCACAATTCACTAGTGGTGTCTCTCCAATAAGATAAATAACATGTTGGGTGAACAAATTACAGTTGGGCAATTGACAAATAGAGAGGGCATAACAATACACATACATATCATGATGACTACTATGAGATTTACTTAGGGCATTATGACAAAGAAGATAGACCGCCATCCAGCATGCATCTATGCCTAAAAAGTCCACCTTCGGGTTAGCATCCGCACCCCTTTCAGTATTAAGTTGCAAACAATAGACAATTGCGTTAAGTATTGTGCGTAATGTAAACAATACAAATATCCTTAGACAAAGCATTGATGTTTTATCCCTAGTGGCAACAGCACATTCACAACCTTAGGGGTTGCTGTCACTCCCCCAGATTCAATGGAGACATGAACCCACTATCGAGCATAAATACTCCCTCTTGGAGTTACAAGTATCAACTTGGCCAGAGCCTCTACTAGCAATGGAGAGCATGCAAGATCATAAACAACACATATATGATAGATCAATAATCAACTTGACATAGTATTCCATATTTATCGGATCCCAACAAACACAACATGTAGCATTACAAATAGATGATCTTGATCATGATAGGCAGCTCACAAGATCTAAACATGATAGCACAAGAGGAGAAGACAACCATCTAGCTACTGCTATGGACCCATAGTCCAAGGATGAACTACTCACTGATACGTCCCAAACGTATCTATAATTTCTTATGTTCCATGCCACTTTATTGATGATACTCACATGTTTTGTACACACTTTATGTCATTATTATGCATTTTCCGGCACTAACCTATTGACGAGATGCCGAAGAGCCAGTTGTTGTTTTCTGCTGTTTTTGGTTTCAGAAATCCTAGTAAGGAAATATTCTCGGAATTGGACGAAATCAACGCCCAGGGGCCTATTTTTCCACGAAGCTTCCAGAAGTCCGAAGAGGAAACGAAGTGGGGCCACGAGGTGGCCACACGCTAGGGCGGCGCGGCCCAAGCCCTGGCCGCGCTGGCCTGTTGTGTGGGCCCCTCGTGACGCCCCTTGACTTGCCCTTCCGCCTACATATAGTCTTTGTCGCGAAACCCCCAGTACCGGGAGCCACGATACGGAAAACCTTCCTGAGACGCAGCCGCCGCCAATCCCATCTCGGGGGATTCAGGAGATCGCCTCCGGCACCCTGCCGGAGAGGGGAATCATCTCCCGGAGGACTCTTCATCGCCATGATCGCCTCCGGATCGATGTGTGAGTAGTCCACCCCTGGACTATGGGTCCATAGCGAGTAGCTAGATGGTCGTCTTCTCCTCATTGTGCTATCATGTTAGATCTTGTGAGCTGCCTATCATGATCAAGATCGTCTATTTGTAATGCTACATGTTGTGTTTGTTGGGATCCGATGAATATTGAATACTATGTCAAGTTGATTATCAATCTATCATATATGTTATTTATGTTCTTGCATGCTCTCCGTTGCTAGTAGAGGCTCGGCCAAGTTGATACTTGTGACTCCAAGAGGGAGTATTTATGCTCGATAGTGGGTTCATGCCTCCATTAAATGCGGGATAGTGACGAGAAAGTTCTAAGGTTGTGGATGTGTTGTTGCCACTAGGGATAAAACATCGATGCTTTGTCTAAGGATATTTGTGTTGATTACATTACGCACCATACTTAATGCAATTGTCTGTTGCTTGCAACTTAATACCGGAAGGGGTTCGGATGATAACCTGAAAGTGGACTTTTTAGGCATAGATGCATGCTGGATAGCGGTCTATGTACTTTGTCGTAATGCCCTAATTAAATCTCATAGTACTCATCATGATGTATGTATGTGCATTGTTATGCCTTATTTATTTGTCAATTGCCCAACTGTAACTTGTTCACCCAACATCTGTTTATCTTATGGGAGAGACATCACTAGTGAACTGTGGACCCCGGTCCTATTCTTTACATCTGAAATACAATCTACTGCAATTGTTCTTTAGTGTTATTCGCAAACAATCATCATCATCCACACTATACATCTAATCCTTTGTTTACAGCAAGCCGGTGAGATTGACAACCTCACTGTTACGTTGGGGCAAAGTATTGTGATTGTGTTGTGCAGGTTCCACGTTGGCGCCGGAATCCCTGGTGTTGCGCCGCACTACACTCCGCCACCAACAAGCTTCAACGTGCTTCTTGGCTCCTACTGGTTCGATAAACCTTGGTTTCTTTCTGAGGGAAAACTTACTGTTGTGCACATCACACCTTCCTCTTGGGGTTCCCAACGGACGTGTGTCTCACGCGCATCAAGACTGTTTTCTGGCGCCGTTGCCGGGGAGATCAAGACACGCTGCAAGGGGAGTCTCCACTTCCAATCTCTTTACTTTGTTTTTATCTTGCTTTATTTTATTTACTACTTTGTTTGTTGCACTAAAACAAAACACACAAAAATTAGTTGCTAGCTTTACTTTATTTACTGTCTTGTTCTCTATATCAAAAACACAAAAAAAATAGTTACTCGCATTTACTTTATCTAGTTTGCTTTATTTACTACTGTTAAAATGAATACTCCTGAAAACACTAAGTTGTGTGACTTCACAAACACTAATAATAATGATTTCCTATGCACACCTATTGCTCCACCTGCTACTACAGCAGAATTCTTTGAAATTAAACCTGCTTTACTGAATCTTGTTATGAGAGAGCAATTTTCTGGTGTTAGTTCTGATGATGCTGCTGCCCATCTTAATAATTTTGTTGAATTATGTGAAATGCAAAAGTATAAGGATGTAGATGGTGATACTATAAAATTTAAATTGTTTCCTTTCTCCTTAAGAGGAAGAGCTAAAGATTGGTTGCTATCTTTGCCTAAGAATAGTATTGATTCATGGACTAAATGTAAAGATGCTTTTATTGGTAGATATTATCCTCCCGTTAAAATTATATCTTTGAGAAGTAGCATAATGAATTTCAAGCAATTAGATAATGAACATGTTGCTCAATCATGGGAGAGAATGAAATCTTTGGTAAAGAATTGCCCAACCCATGGACTGACTACTTGGATGATCATCCAAACCTTCTATGCAGGATTGAATTTTTCTTCGCGGAACCTATTGGATTCAGCTGCTGGAGGAACTTTTATGTCCATCACCTTGGGGGCGGCTACAAAGCTTCTTGATGATATGATAATAAATTACTCTGAATGGCACACGGAAAGAGCTCCACAAGGTAAGAAGGTAAATTCTGTTGAAGAAACCTCCTCCTTGGGTGATAAGATTGATGTTATTATGTCTATGCTTGTGAATGGTAGATCTAATGTTGATCCTAATAATGTTCCTTTAGCTTCATTGGTTGCCCAAGAAGAACATGTTGATGTGAACTTCATTAAAAGTAATAATTTCAACAACAATGCTTATAGGAATAATTCTGGTAACAACTATAGGCCATATCCTTCTGCTAATGGTAATGATTATGGTAATTCTTATGGGAATTCTTACAACAATAATAGGAGTGTACCCCTGGTCTTGAAGCCATGCTTAAAGAATTTATTAGTACACAAACTACTTTTAACAAATCTGTTGAAGAAAAGCTTGATAAAATTGATATTCTTGCTTCTAAGGTTGATAGACTTGCCTCTGATGTTGATATTTAAAATTGAAAGTTATGCCTAATAAGGATAATGAAAATAAGATTGTTACTACAGCAAATGCCATCCAAGTTAGAATTAATGAGAATATAAGATTGATGGCTGAATTGCATGCTAGGTGGGAAAGAGAAGAAAATGAAAAACTAGCTAAAGAGAATAATGTAGCTAAAGTTTGGACTATTACCACCACTAGTAATGATAATGATTCACATGTTGCTAAACCTCCTACTATCAATGGTAAAATAATTGGTGTTGGCAATGTTTCTACTCCTAGTGCAAAGCGTGCAAAATTACCTGAAACTGCTTGTGATAAAACTGCTGAAATTTTTTCCAACATTGGGGACAATGATTCCATTGCTGTAGGTCATAATGATTTAGACTTTGATGATTGTCACATCTCTGAAGTTATAAAGTTCTTACAAAAACTTGCTAAAAGTCCCAATGCTAGTGCTATAAATTTGGCCTTTACAAAACATATTACAAATGCTCTCATAAAAGCTAGAGAAGAGAAACTAAAACTTGAAACTTCTATTCCTAGGAAGTTAGAAGATGGTTGGGAGCCCATCATTAAGATGAGGGTCAATGATTTTGATTGTAATGCTTTATGTGATCTTGGTGCAAGTATTTCCGTTATGCCTAAGAAAATCTATGATATGCTTGACTTGCCACCATTGAAAAATTGTTATTTGGATGTTAATCTTGCTGATAATGCTATAAAGAAACCTTTGGGGAGGATTGATAATGTTCGTATTATGGTTAACAATAACCTTGTCCCCGTTGATTTTGTTGTCTTGGATATTGAATGCAATGCATCTTGTCCCATTATATTGGAAAGACCTTTTCTTCGAACTGCTGGTGCCACCATTGATATGAAGGAAGGTAATATTAAATATCAATTTCCTCTCAAGAAAGGTATGGAACACTTCCCCTAGAAAGAGAATGAAGTTACCTTATGATTCTATTATTAGAACAAATTATGATGTCGATGCTTCATCTCTTGATAATACTTGATACACACTTTCTGCGCCTAGCTGAAAGGCGTTAAAGAAAAGCGCTTATGGGAGACAACCATCATTTTACTACAGTACCTTTGTTTTATATTTGAGTCTTAGAAGTTGTTACTACTGAAGGAACCTCTCCTTATCTTTATTTTATTGCATTGTTGTGCCAAGTAAAGTCTTTGATAGTAAAGTCAATACTAGATTTGGATTACTGCGCAGAAACAGATTTCTTGCTGTCACGAATTTGGGTATGGTTCTCTGTAGGTAACTCAAAAAAATCTGCCAATTTACGTGCGTGATCCTCAGATATGTACGCAACTTTCATTCAATTTGAGCATTTTCATCTGAGCAAGTCAGGTGCCTCTAAAAAATTCGTCTTTACGGACTGTTCTATTTTGACAGATTCTGCCTTTTATTTCGCATTGCCTGTTTTGCTATGTTTGATGGATTTCTTTGTTCCATTAACTTTCAGTAGCTTTGTGCAATGTCCATAAGTGTTAAGAATGATTATGTCACCTCTGAATATATGAATTATGCACTGACCCTCTAATGAGTTTGTTTTAAGTTTGGTGTGGAGGAAGTTTTCAAGGGTCAAGAGAGGAGGATGATACAATATGATCAAGAAGAGTGAAAAGTCTAAGCTTGGGGATGCCCCCGTGGTTCATCTCTGCATATTTTAAGAAGATCCAAGCGTCTAAGCTTGGGGATGCCCAAGGCATCCCTTCTTCATCGACAACTTATCAGGTTCCTCTAATGAAACTATATTTTTATTCAGTCACATCTTATGTGCTTTGCTTGGAGCGTCTGTTTGTTTTTGTTTTTGTTTTTGTTTGAATAAGATCGGATCCTAGCATTCTTTGTGTGGGAGAGAGACACGCTCCGCTGTTTCGTATGAACACATATGTTCTTAGCTTTATCTTTAATGTTCATTGCGAAAGTTGGACTATTTCATTCATTGCTATATGGTTGGAAACGGAAAATGCCGCATGTGGTAAATGGTATAATGTCTTGAATAATGTGATACTTGGCAATTGTTGTGCTCATATAGATCATGATTAAGCTCTTGCATCATTTACCTTGTACCTATTAATGAATAACTACATAGAGCTTGTTAAAATTTGGTTTGCATGATTGATCTCTAGAGTCTAGATATTTTCTAGTTAAGGTGTTTGAACAACAAGGAGACAATGTGAAGTCTTATAATAGTTACAATATGTTCATATGTGAGCTTTGCTGCACCTTTTATACTTGAGTTTGCTTCAAACAACCTTGCTAGCCTAGCCTTGTATTGAGAGGGATTCTTCTCGTGCATCCAAATCCTTGAGCCAAATACTATGCCATTTGTGTCCACCATACCTACCTACCACATGGTATTTCTCTGCCATTCCAAAGTACATTACTTGAGTGCTACCTTTAAAATTTCTATTCTTTGCCTTTACAATATATAGCTCATGGGACAAATAGCCTTAAAAACTATTGTGGTGAAGAATATGTACTTATGTATCTTATTTCTTAATAAGTTGCTTGTTGAGCGGTAACCATGTTTCTGGGGACGCCACCAAATTTTAGCTTTGTTGAATATCATGTGAGTTGCTATGCATGTGTTGGGGGGATAACCCCCGGTATGCCAATGGCATGCCAAACCGGATGGTTTGAGCCATCGAGATACCGGTTTAATATTCTTACCGGAAGGTAAGGTAGGAGTTTGAGCCAAGTGAAGCCAAGCCGGCATCCCCAAGGGGGTATGCCGTAACCCGGTAAAGAAGATACCGGACTGAAGGGCCTGTCGGCAGGACTGGTCAAAGATTCTCTTCAGAGCAAGAAGACAAGGATGAGCTAAGCAAAGTGGCTTTAATCAGAGCCCTGACGCCAAAGAGAGGGATGACGCTAAAAGAAGCCGGAGGACATCGACGAGCCACGATTAAAGAGGACTCCGGCGTCATCTATGATTAAAGTAGCTTTGTAAAGTAGTTTGTCTAGTCAAAGATGCCATTAGGGTTTCTTGCACTGTAAGCCACCCTCTCCCCTATATAAGGAGAGGGGGCAGCCCTCCTTACGGGCGACGCACGATAGTAGCAAGGCACGAACCACAAACCTGTAACTTGTGAGAATCAATGAACATGGCGATCTAGAGCGAGTTCTTCCTTGTGTCTTTCTTCTTCAACCTCTGGCCTTGGCCAAGTTCTTGAGGAAACCATCCGGAAGTTCATCCCACCTGATCGCAAACCCTCCCCCGAATCCTCTAGCGTCCATTCGGCCCCAATCTAAGCCATCCTATGGCATCTGTCTGTTCACCACGACGACAGTTGGCGCCCACCGTGGGGCATGAAGTGGCGCTTGATGGAGTTCACATTCGGGCGGGCATCCTTGTAATGTCCCAGGTTTAGAGACGATCGAGGGGTAGATTTTAGAAAGGGATGTGCATTGCATAGTAAATTCTGGGGAAATTTCGCGCTTTTAAACAAAAACTGCATCGAAGGGGGACAAGTTTCTCTCTCGACACCTTACAGGGTTAGGGTTTCGA
>NC_061508.1:193164670-193174985 GCF_022539505.1 Lolium rigidum
GCAAACATCATCATCCACACTATACATCTAATCCTTTGTTACAGCAAGCCGGTGAGATTGACAACCTCACTGTCATGTTGGGGCAAAGTAATTTGGTTGTGTTGTGCAGGTTCCACGTTGGCGCCGGAATCCCTGGTGTTGCGCCGCACTACACTCCTCCGCCATCAACCTTCAACGTGCTTCTTGGCTCCTACTGGTTCGATAAACCTTGGTTTCTTACTGAGGGAAACTTGCCGCTGTACGCATCACACCTTCCTCTTGGGGTTCCCAATGGACGCGTGCTGTACGCGTATCACGCTCTTTTTCTGGCGCCGTTGCCGGGGAACGAAGAAAAGTTACACCACAAAGATTTTCAACTCCCACGTCAACAGCTCTTTTTCTGGCGCCGTTGCCGGGGAGATCAAGAACACGCTTGCAAGGGAGTCTCCACTTCCAATCTCTTTATTTTGTTTTTGTCTTGCTTTATTTTTATTTACTTCTTTGTTTGCTACACTATATCAAAATACAAAAATTAGTTGTTAGCTTTACTTTATTTGCTATCTTGTTTGCGTTCTCCATATTAAAAACCCCAAAAAATTAGTTACTTGCATTTACTTTATTTGCTTTTTGTTTATTTCATCATGTTTCCTCCTAAGTTTATTCTTAAAGATGTACCGGTAGGCTGAGGGTCTATCCTTGGGAAAGATAATATAGAAGATTTTTTCACTCATATTAGTACGGTTGAAGATTTTGAAGATATACACTTGGTAGAACTTGCTCCTACTTATGAAATTGCTGTTGCTTCTTTAGTACACGCGTTAGAAGCTAGATTTGTTAATCTCAATCCAGTGATTCAACATATGTTTCTTACACTCAGTGATATGGAAGAAGGAGAAAAGAAAGATTTTGTATTAGAAACCCTTCTTAAAGAATTTGGTGGTGTAGCAAGAGAAGCTAGAAAAGTCTTTGCTAAATATAATATGCTTGGCTCTTATACCAACTTTGCTAGTACCCTTGAAAAGATGGAAAAAGATAGACAAAAGTACACTAATCAAGTTAATTATGAGGGGGATATTAAAACATGAATACCTTGCAAGCTCTTAGGAATGTGCGAGGCACTAGAAAATGACTATGCTTGGCTTGTCCCTGAAAATTTGTTTGGTGAGAATAGCAAGCCTAAGACTAATGAAAAAGGATCCTCTTAAACTTACATAGATAAGATACAATGCATAGTTGAGAAAACTCCAAACCCCATTGTTGATGCATCATCTCTTGATAATACTTGATTCACACTTTCTGCGCCTAGCTGAAAGGCGTTAAAGAAAAGCGCTTATGGGAGACAACCCATGATTTTACTTCTGCACTTTTGTTTTATATTTGAGTCTTGGAAGTTGTTACTACTGTAGCAACCTCTCCTTATCTTAATTTTGTTGCATTGTTGTGCCAAGTAAAGTCTTTGATAGTAAGGTTTATACTAGATTTGGATTACTGCGCAGAACAGATTTCTTGCTGTCACGAATTTGAGTAGTAGTCTCTGTAGGTAACTCAGAAAAATCTGCCAATTTACGTGAGTAATCCTCAGATATGTACGCAACTTTCATTCAATTTGAGAATTTTCAGTTGAGCAAGTCTGGTTTACCTAAAAACTTCGTCTTTAAGGACTGTTCTATTTTGACAGATTCTGCCTTTTATTTCGTATTGCCTGTTTTGCTATGTTTGATGGATTTCTTTATTCCATTAACTTTCAGTAGCTTTGTGCAATGTCCATAAGTGTTAAGAATAATTATGTCACCTCTGAACATGTGAATTTTGATTATGCACTAACCCTCTAATGAGTTGTTTTGAGTTTGGTGTGGAGGAAGTTTTCATGGATCAAGAGAGGAGGATGATACAATATGATCAAGGAGAGTGAAAGCTCTAAGCTTGGGGATTCCCCGGTGGTTCATCCCTGCATATTTCAAGAAGACTTAAGCATCTAAGCTTGGGGATGCCCAAGGCATCCCCTTCTTCATCGACAACATTATTAGGTTCCTCTAATGAAACTATATTTTTATTCCATCACATCTTATGTGCTTTACTTGGAGCGTCTGTTTGTTTTTTTTTTTTTTTTTGAATAAAGTTGGATCCTAGCATTCATTGTGTGGGAGAGAGACATGCTCCGCTGTTGCATATGGACAAATATGTCCTTAGATTTATTCTTAATGTTCGTGGCGAAGGTTGAAACTGCTTCGTTAATTGTTATATGGTTGGAAACGGGAAATGCTACATGTGGTAATTGGTAGAATGTCTTGAATAATTTGATACTTGGCAATTGTTGTGCTCATATAGATCATGTTTAAGCTCTTGCATCATATACTTTGCACCTATTAGTGAAGAAATACATAGAGCTTGCTAAAATTTGGTTTGCATGATTGGTCTCTCTAAGGTCTAGATATTTTCTAGTAAGGGTTTGAACAACAAGGAAGACGGTGTAGAGTCTTATAATGCTTGCAATATGTTTTTATGTGAGTTTTGCTGTACCGGTTCATACTTGTGTTTGCTTCAAATAACCCTGCTAGCCTAAGCCTTGTATTGAGAGGGAATACTTCTCGTGCATCCAAATCCTTGAGCCAAAAACTATCCACTTGTGTCCACCATACCTACCTACTACATGGTATTTCTCCGCCATTCCAAGTAAATTGATTGAGTGCTACCTTTAAATTTCCATTCTTTGTCTTTGCAATATATAGCTCATGGGAAAAATAGCTTAAAAACTATTGTGGTATCGAATATGTACTTATGTATCTTATTTCTTATTAAGTTGCTTGTTGAGCGATAACCATGTTCCTGGGGACTCCATCAACTATCCTTTGTTGACTATCATGTGAGTTGCTATGCATGTTCGTCTTGTCTGAAGTAAGGGTGATTTATCATGAGTTGAATGGTTTGAGTATGCATATTGTTAGAGAAGAACATTGGGCCGCTAACTAAAGCCATGATCCATGGTGGAAGTTTCAGTTTTGGACAACAATCCTCAATCTCTTATGAGAATATTATTTGTTGTTGAATGCTTATGCATTAAAGAGGAGTCCATTATCTGTTCTCTATGTTGTCCCGGTATGGATGTCTAAGTTGAGAATAATCAAAAGCGAGAAATCCAATGCGAGCTTTCTCCTTAGACCTTTGTACAGGCGGCATAGAGGTACCCCTTTGTGATACTTGGTTAAAATATATGTATTGCGATGATAATCCATGTAAATCCGAGCTAATTAGGACAAGGTGCGGGCACTATTGGTAATCTATGCATGAGGCTTGCAACTTGTAGGATATAATTTACATAATGCATATGCTTTATTACTACCGTTGACAAAATTATTTTATGTTTTCAAAATAAAAGCTCTAGCACAAATATAGCAATCCATGCTTCCCTCTTCGAAGGGCCATTCTTCTACTTTTATGTTGAGTCAGTTTACCCACTTCTTTCTGTCTTAGAAGCAAACACTTGTGTTAACTGTGCATCGATTCTTACATACTTTCTTATTGCACTTATTATATTACTTTATGTTGACAATATCCATGAGATATGCATGTTACAAGTTGAAAGCAACCGCTGAAACTTAATCTTCCTTTGTGTTGCTTCAATGCCTTTACTTTGAATTTATTGCTTTATGAGTTAACTCTTATGCAAGACTTATTGATGCTTGTCTTGAGAGTACTATTCATGAAAAGTCTTTGCTATATGATTCAATTGTTTACTCATTGTCTTTACCATTGCTTCGAATCACTACATTCATTACATGTGCTTACACTAGTATTGATCAAGATTATGATAGCATGTCACTTCAGAAGTTATCTTTGTTATTGTTTACCTACTCGGGACAAGTAGGAACTAAGCTTGGGGATGCTGATACGTCTCCAACGTATCGATAATTTCTTATGTTCCATGCTTGTTTTATGACAAAACCTACATGTTTTATATATACTTTATATCATATTTATGCATTTTCCGGCACTAACCTATTAACAAGATGCCGAAGAGCCAGTTGCTGTTTTCTGCTATTTTTGGCTTCAGAAATCCTAGTAAGGAAATATTCTCGGAATTGGACGAAATCAACGCCTAGGATCTTATTTTTCCACGAAGCTTCCAGAAGTCCGAAAGGGAAACGAAGTGTGGCGATGAGGCGACGACACGCCAGGCCCGCGCGGCCAGGCCTTGGGCCGCGCCGCCCTGTTGTGTGCGTCCCTCGTGGCGCCCCCTGACCTACCCTTCCGCCTACATAAGACTTCGTCGATAATAACTCCAGTACGGAGAGCCACGATACGGAAAACCTTCCAGAGACGCCGCCGCGGCCAATCCCATCTCGGGGGATTCAGCAGATCGCCTCCAGCACCCTGCCGGAGAGGGGAATCATCTCCGGGAGGACTCTTCACCGCCATGGTCGCCTTCGGAGTGATGTGTGAGTGGTTCACCCCTGGACTATGGGTCCATAGCAGTAGCTAGATGGTCGTCTTCTCCTAATTGTGTTATCATTGTCGGATCTTGTGAGCTGCCTAACATGATCAAGATCATCTATTTGTAATGCTACATGTTGCGTTTGTTGGGATCCGATGAATATTGAATGCTATGTTATGTTGATTATCAATCTATCATCTATGTGTTGTTTATGATCTTGCATGCTCTCCGTTATTAGTAGAGGCTCTGGCCAAGTCGTTACTTGTAACTCCAAGAGGGAGTATTTATGCTCGATAGTGGGTTCATGCCTCCATTAAATGCAGGACGAGTGACAGAAAGTTCTAAGGTTGTGGATGTGCTGTTGCCACTAGGGATAAAACATCAATGCAATGTCTAAGGATGTATTTGTTGATTACATTACGCGCCATACTTAATGCAATTGTCTGTTGTTTGCAACTTACTACTGGAAGGGGTTCGGATGATAACCTGAAGGTGGACTTTTTAGGCATAGATGCATGCTGGATAGCGGTCTATGTACTTTGTCGTAATGCCCAATTGAATTTCACACTACTCATCATAACATGTATGTGCATGGTCATGCCCTCTTTATTTGTCAATTGCCCAACTGTAATTTGTTCACCCAACATGCTATTTATCTTATGGGAGAGACACCACTAGTGAATTGTGGACCCCGGTCCAATCTTTTACATCGAATACAATCTACTGCAATACTCGTTCTTACTGTTTTCTGCAAACATCATCATCCACACTATACATCTAATCCTTTGTTACAGGAAGCCGGTGAGATTGACAACCTCACTGTCATGTTGGGGCAAAGTAATTTGGTTGTGTTGTGCAGGTTCCACGTTGGCGCCGGAATCCCTGGTGTTGCGCCGCACTACACTCCTCCGCCATCAACCTTCAACGTGCTTCTTGGCTCCCTACTGGTTCGATAAACCTTGGTTTCTTACTGAGGGAAACTTGCCGCTGTACGCATCACACCTTCCTCTTGGGGTTCCCAATGGACGCGTGCTGTACGCGTATCACGCTCTTTTTCTGGCGCCGTTGCCGGGGAACGAAGAAAAGTTACACCACAAAGATTTTCAACTCCCACGTCAACAGCTCTTTTTCTAGCGCCGTTGCCGGGGAGATCAAGACACACTGCAAGGGGAGTCTCCACTTCCAATCTCTTTATTTTGTTTTTGTCTTGCTTTATTTTTATTTACTTCTTTGTTTGCTACACTATATCAAAATACAAAAATTAGTTGTTAGCTTTACTTTATTTGCTATCTTGTTTGCGTTCTCCATATTAAAAACCCCAAAAAATTAGTTACTTGCATTTACTTTATTTGCTTTTTGTTTATTTCATCATGTTTCCTCCTAAGTTTATTCTTAAAGATGTACCGGTAGGCTGAGGGTCTATCCTTGGGAAAGATAATATAGAAGATTTTTTCACTCATATTAGTACGGTTGAAGATTTTGAAGATATACACTTGGTAGAACTTGCTCCTACTTATGAAATTGCTGTTGCTTCTTTAGTACACGCGTTAGAAGCTAGATTTGTTAATCTCAATCCAGTGATTCAACATATGTTTTTTACACTTAGTGATATGGAAGAAGGAGAAAAGAAATATTTTGTATTAGAAACCCTTCTTAAAGAATTTGGTGGTGTAGCAAGAGAAGCTAGAAAAGTCTTTGCTAAATATAATATGCTTGGCTCTTATACCAACTTTGCTAGTACCCTTGAAAAGATGGAAAAAGATAGACAAAAGTACACTAATCAGGTTAATTATGAGGGGGATATTAAAACATGAATACCTTGCAAGCTCTTAGGAATGTGCAAGGCACTAGAAAATGACTATGCTTGGCTTGTCCCTGAAAATTTGTTTGGTGAGAATAGCAAGCCTAAGACTAATGAAAAAGGATCCTCTTAAACTTACATAGATAAGATACAATGCATAGTTGAGAAAACTCCAAACCCCATTGTTGATGCATCATCTCTTGATAATACTTGATTCACACTTTCGCGCCTAGCCGAAAGGCGTTAAAGAAAGCGCTTATGGGAGACAACCCATGATTTTACTTCTGCACTTTTGTTTTATATTTGAGTCTTGGAAGTTGTTACTACTGTAGCAACCTCTCCTTATCTTAATTTTGTTGCATTGTTGTGCCAAGTAAAGTCTTTGATAGTAAGGTTCATACTAGATTTGGATTCTTGCGTGAACAGATTTCTTGCTCGTCACGAATTTGAGTAGTAGTCTCTGTAGGTAACTCAGAAAAATCTGCCAATTTACGTGAGTAATCCTCAGATATGTACGCAACTTTCATTCAATTTGAGAATTTTCAGTTGAGCAAGTCTGGTGTACCTAAAAACTTCGTCTTTAAGGACTGTTCTATTTTGACAGATTCTGCCTTTTATTTCGTATTGCCTGTTTTGCTATGTTTGATGGATTTCTTTATTCCATTAACTTTCAGTAGCTTTGTGCAATGTCCATAAGTGTTAAGAATAATTATGTCACCTCTGAACATGTGAATTTTGATTATGCACTAACCCTCTAATGAGTTGTTTTGAGTTTGGTGTGGAGGAAGTTTTCATGGATCAAGAGAGGAGGATGATACAATATGATCAAGGAGAGTGAAAGCTCTAAGCTTGGGGATTCCCCGGCGGTTCATCCCTGCATATTTCAAGAAGACTTAAGCATCTAAGCTTGGGGATGCCCAAGGCATCCCCTTCTTCATAGACAACATTATCAGGTTCCTCTAATGAAACTATATTTTTATTCCATCACATCTTATGTGCTTTACTTGGAGCGTCTGTTTGTTTTTGTTTTGTTTTTTTTGAATAAAGTTGGATCCTAGCATTCATTGTGTGGGAGAGAGACATGCTCCGCTGTTGCATATGGACAAATATGTCCTTAGCTTTATTCTTAATGTTCGTGGCGAAGGTTGAAACTACTTCGTTAATTGTTATATGGTTGGAAACGGGAAATGCTACATGTGGTAATTGGTAGAATGTCTTGAATAATTTGATACTTGGAAATTGTTGTGCTCATATAGATCATGTTTAAGCTCTTGCATCATATACTTTGCACCTATTAGTGAAGAAATACATAGAGCTTGCTAAAATTTGGTTTGCATGATTGGTCTCTCTAAGGTCTAGATATTTTCTAGTAAGGGTTTGAACAACAAGGAAGACGGTGTAGAGTCTTATAATGATTGCAATATGTTTTTATGTGAGTTTTGCTCAGTACTGGTTCATACTTGTGTTTGCTTCAAATAACCCTGCTAGCCTAAGCCTTGTATTGAGAGGGAATACTTCTCGTGCATCCAAATCCTTGAGCCAAAAACTATCCACTTGTGTCCACCATACCTACCTACTACATGGTATTTCTCCGCCATTCCAAGTAAATTGATTGAGTGCTACCTTTAAATTTCCATTCTTTGTCTTTGCAATATATAGCTCATGGGAAAAATAGCTTAAAAACTATTGTGGTATCGAATATGTACTTATGTATCTTATTTCTTATTAAGTTGCTTGTTGAGCGATAACCATGTTCCCGGGGACGCCATCAACTATCCTTTGTTGACTATCATGTGAGTTGCTATGCATGTTCGTCTTGTCCGAAGTAAGGGTGATTTATCATGAGTTGAATGGTTTGAGTATGCATATTGTTAGAGAAGAACATTGGGCCGCTAACTAAAGCCATGATCCATGGTGGAAGTTTCGAGTTTTGGACAACAATCCTCAATCTCTTATGAGAATATTATTTGTTGTTGAATGCTTATGCATTAAAGAGGAGTCCATTATCCGTTCTCTATGTTGTCCCGGTATGGATGTCTAAGTTGAGAATAATCAAAAGCGAGAAATCCAATGCGAGCTTTCTCCTTAGACCTTTGTACGGGCGGCATAGAGGTACCCCTTTGTGATACTTGGTTAAAACATATGTATTGCGATGATAATCCATGTAAATCCAAGCTAATTAGGACAAGGTGCGGGCACTATTGGTAATCTATGCATGAGGCTTGCAACTTGTAGGATATAATTTATATAATGCATATGCTTTATTACTACCGTTGACAAAATTATTTTATGTTTTCAAAATAAAAGCTCTAGCACAAATATAGCAATCCATGCTTCCCTCTTCAAAGGGCCATTCTTCTACTTTTATGTTGAGTCAGTTTACCCACTTCTTTCTGTCTTAGAAGCAAACACTTGTGTTAACTGTGCATCGATTCTTACATACTTGCTTATTGCACTTATTATATTACTTTATGTTGACAATATCCATGAGATATACATGTTACAAGTTGAAAGCAACCGCTGAAACTTAATCTTCCTTTGTGTTGCTTCAATGCCTTTACTTTGAATTTATTGCTTTATGAGTTAACTCTTATGCAAGACTTATTGATGCTTGTCTTGAAAGTACTATTCATGAAAAGTCTTTGCTATATGATTCAATTGTTTACTCATTGTCTTTACCATTGCTTCGAATCACTGCATTCATTACATGTGCTTACAATTGTATTGATCAAGATTATGATAGCATGTCACTTCAGAAATTATCTTTGTTATCGTTTACCTACTCGGGACGAGTAGGAACTAAGCTTGGGGATGCTGATACGTCTCCAACGTATCGATAATTTCTTATGTTCCATGCTTGTTTTATGACAATACCTACATGTTTTATACATACTTTATGTCATATTTATGCATTTTCCGGCACTAACCTATTAACAAGATGCCGAAGAGCCAGTTGTTGTTTTCTGCTGTTTTTGGTTTCAGAAATCCTAGTAAGGAAATATTCTTGGAATTGGACGAAATCAACGCCCAGGATCTTATTTTTCCATGGAGCTTCCAGAAGTCCGAAAGGGAAACGAAGTGGGGCGACGAGGCGACGACACGCCAGGGCCGCGCGGCCAGGCCTTGGGCCGCGCCGCCCTGTTGTGTGGGTCCCTCATGGCACCCCCTGACCTACCCTTCCGCCTACATAAGCCTTCGTCGATAATAACTCCGATGCACGAGAGCCACGATACGGAAAACCTTCCCGAGACGCCGCCGCCGCCAATCCCATCTCGGGGGATTCAGGGAGATCGCCTCCGGCACCCTGCCGGAGAGGGGAATCATCTCTCGGAGGACTCTTCACCGCCATGGTCGCCTCCAGGAGTGATGTGTGAGTAGTTCACCCCTGGACTATGGGTCCATAGCAGTAGCTAGATGGTCGTCTTCTCCTAATTGTGCTATCATTGTCGGATCTTGTGAGCTGCCTAACATGATCAAGATCATCTATTTGTAATGCTACATGTTGCGTTTGTTGGGATCCGATGAATATTGAATGCTATGTTATGTTGATTATCAATCTATCATCTATGTGTTGTTTATGATCTTGCATGCTCTCCGTTATTAGTAGAGGCTCTGGCCAAGTCGTTACTTGTAACTCCAAGAGGGAGTATTTATGCTCGATAGTGGGTTCATGCCTCCATTAAATCTGGGATAGTGACAGAAAGTTCTAAGGTTGTGGATGTGTTGTTGCCACTAGGGATAAAACATCAATGCTATGTCTAAGGATGTATTTGTTGATTACATTACGCACCATACTTAATGCAATTGTCTGTTGTTTGCAACTTAATATCGGAAGGGGTTCGGATGATAACGTGAAGGTGGACTTTTTAGGCATAGATGCATGCTTGGATAGCGGTCTATGTACTTTGTCGTAATGCCCAATTGAATTTCACACTACTCATCATAACATGTATGTGCATGGTCATGCCCTCTTTATTTGTCAATTGCCCAGCTGTAATTTGTTCACCCAACATGCTATTTATCTTATGGGAGAGACACCACTAGTGAACTGTGGACCCCGGTCCATTCTTTTACATCGAATACAATCTATCGCAATACTCGTT
>NC_061508.1:193175085-193209908 GCF_022539505.1 Lolium rigidum
TCGCAAACATCATCATCCACACTATACATCTAATCCTTTGTTACGACAAGCTCGGTGAGATTGACAACCTCACCGTCACGTTGGGGCAAAGTAATTTGGTTGTGTTGTGCAGGGTTCCACGTTGGCGCCGGAATTCCCGGTGTTGCGCCGCACTACACTCCTCCGCCATCAACCTTCAACGTGCTTCTTGGCTCCTACTGGTTCGATAAACCTTGGTTTCTTACTGAGGGAAAACTTGCCGCTGTACGCATCACACCTTCCTCTTGGGGTTCCCAACGGACGCGTGTTGTATGCTTATCAGTGCTATGCATAGTGTTCATGCATTATTATGTGACATTGCCATGATGATTGTTTGTGTGCTTATCAAAGTTGCTAAAACCCTAACCATGATCAATTGAAATCACAAAGAGAAGCAAAGAAGAAGAAAAAAAAGAAATTGCAAAAACCCTCACATATGGGCCTATGGCCATTTTTGAAAATCTTTAACCTAGGCCATATTAATTTGTGCCAATGGTTTAGAAACTCATCTAAACCCAAAAGAATCCCTTTTGCATCAAAGAAACTCAAATCAAATCAAAATCAAATGCAAAACCTACTCACATATGATAATGGTCAAAACTGCCATTTATATCATGACACCCACTTTGAGCCTCTATATTAAGAGATTCTTAAACCAAACCACCCCAACTCTTTGCACCTCATCCAAGACCTCATCAAGGTGAACAAATTTGGTCAAGACCATCCCTGCAAATTCTTTCTCAATTTCTTAATATCATCAAGCAAAGTAGCAACTCTAAAACAGAATTAAGATTGTGCCCATTTTGAAATTTCACAAATCAACTCAATTTTGCACACCACTACCACCATTGTGTTCTAAACATTATTTGAATGAACTCCACCAAAAATCTTTGCAAAATTCCAAAGTTCATCTCTTGCGGCTATTTGGTCGAGCACTTGGTGTGCACCGTTCTGCCAACTCAACATTTTGTGCATTTTGGGTTGTCGCCCATAAATGTGTTTTTGCTTGTCTGCCACCAATCAAGTTTTCATTCGCGGGGAAACATGCATGACAGGATGACCATTTCCAAGGTTTCATGAATTATCTCAATGTGCATCCATATATATATATACAATTTCTTGGGCTAAATTCGATAAAATGCAAATTTGACACAGTGTGTAGATGAAGTACAGATCGAACAAATAATTTAAAAATACATGGGTGTGTGACCAGAATGTGTGGATCGAGCCAAGTACATTTTATATAATAATGGCCAAACACATGCACCGCACCCTCCTACTAGAACAAATTAAAACAAGCAGGGCGAGAGCATCGTGAGATTGCTCGACCTAGCTAAATTTCAAAACAAGCCAAATTAAGTTATTGTGGGGCTTGATAGAAAAGATCGAAACAAAGCATGCATAGTCATATCATTTGTGGTTTACATAATACCTCTATGAACAGTACCAAATAAACATGGCATATATACATTTCTATTTTTTTAGACAAGAACCCTGCATATTTTTTTGCACCATGTGTTTGAGGCCTCGCTTCCCCAGAAGTGTGTGTGGGAGCATTGCATGCTACGAGGAAACAATTCCAAACATTTGAATCGCATGACTCATTTTTTGGTAGTGATATATAGGTTTATGGTTTATATACAAGGTTTAGTGTTAGGGTCTAGGGGTTTAATATAATTAGGGTTTAGGGTTTATAGAGATTCACATCATCTGTTTCATTTCACATTTGTGATGTACAATACTACATACCTAAGTAAAATCGATCCTTCTTAGTCACTCCAAAATGAAGCTCGTGGGAGGTTTTTGGAATTTCCATGTGTTTGAAACCCAATACCACTTCTCTTCATGCTTGACTTCATAATTAAGATAGAGTTTAGGGTTAGGGGGTAGATACATGATTTTCTGGTTTGGATATGTCTAGATCGACATTTGTATGTTTATCAACTTGAATGCTTACTATATAACATAAGAAGACTATGTGCTTTGGTTTTTCATTTTTTTTTGAATTTTTATGCGCATTTGAATTTTGGTCAAATCCTAGGTTAATTTGACCAAGAGTTAAACATGTTTAAAACATGAATATGAAAAAGTAAGCATGTATCCTTCGTAGTCACTCCAAAATGAAGCTCGTGTGAGGTTTTTGAATTTCCATGTTTGAAACCCAATACCACTTCTCTTCATGCTTGACTTCATAAGACAGAGTTTAGGGTTAGGTGGTAGATACATGATTTTTCTGGTTTGAATATGTATAGATCGACCTTTGTACGTTTATTATCAACTTGGATGCTTACTGTATAACATAAGAAGACTATGTGCTTTGGTTTTTCATTTTTTTCATTTTTTTGAATTTTTATGCCATTTGAATTTTGGTCAAATCCTAGGTTAATTTGACCAAGAGTTCAACAAGTTTAAAACATGAATATGAAAAAGTAAGCTGTATCCTTCTTAGTCACTCCAAAATGAAGCTCATGTGAGGTTTTTAAAACTTCTATGTTTGAAACCAAAAACCACTTCTCTTCATGCATGCTTGACTTCATAAGATAGAGTTTAGGGTTAATTAGGGCTAGATACATAATTTTTCTGGTTCAAATATGTCTAGATCTTGTTTATCAACTTGAATGCTTACTATAGGACATAAGATCGACGACTATGTGCTTTGATTTTTTTTATTTTTATGCCCATTTGAATCTTGGTCAAATCCTAGGTTTGACCAAGAGTTAAACAAGTTTAAAACATGAATATGAAAAAGTAAGCCTGTATCCTTCTGAGTCACTTCAAAATGAAGCTCTTGGTATAGTAGCTAGGTTTTTAAAATTTCTATGTTTGAAACCAAAAACCACTTCCCTTCATGCTTGACTTCATAAGACAGAGTTTAGGGTTAGGGGTAGATACATGATTTTCTTGTTTCAATATGTCTAGATCTTTTTTATCAATTTGAATGCTTACTCTGTGACATAAGAAGACTATGTGCTTTGGTTTTTTATTTTTTTATTCGTTTTTGAATTTTTATGCCCATTTCAATTTTGGTCAAATCCTAGGTTTGACCAAGATTGAAACAAGTTAAAAACATGAATATGAAAAAGTAAGCATGTATCGATCCTTCTTAGTCACTCCAGAATTAAGCTCGTGGGAGTATTTTGAAATTTCCATGTTTGAAACCCAATACCATTTCTCTTCATGCTTGACTTCATAAGATAGAGTTTACGGTTAGGGGGTAGATAAATGATTTTTCTGGTTTGAGTATGTCTAGACCTTGTTTATCAACTTGAATGCTTAATATATGACATAAGAAGACTATTTGCTAACGGATGGAGTAAGCACTCTAGCTATGAAAAGTACCAAACAATGCATACCAAAATGATTTTTTAGAGGAATACTAGTTCAGATTATTTAATGTTATATTAGCAGGCCAAAATCGAACCCCGTAGTTGGATTTTTTGAATTTGATCCGTAGTACTGGGCAAAACCCTAGTTTAACTTATTTAATCATAGATTCGTAGGTCCTTTTTTTTACGTTTTTATTATTATTACTAGGCAGCACATGTGTTTGCCCGTCCAGTGAAACTCGGAGGAAGAGAGATCGCACGGGAGGAGATGAAGTGGCGTGGGCATAACCCTTCGGGTACTCGACATTGCCATACCCGGTGCAAACTATGAAGCTGGATGATACGTCTCCAACGTATCGATAATTTCTTATGTTTCATGCCACTTTATTGATGATACCTACATGTTTTATGCATACTTTGTGTCATATTTATGCATTTTCCGGCACTAACCTATTAACGAGATGCCGAAGAGCCAGTTGCTGTTTTCTGCTGTTTTTGGTTTTAGAAATCCTAGTAAGGAAATATTCTCGGAATTGGACCAAATCAACGCCAGGATCTTATTTTTCCACGAAGCTTCCAGAACACCGGGGAGGAAATGAAGTGGGGCGACAAGGCTCCCACACGCTAGGGCGGCGTGGCCCAAGCCCTGGCCGCGCCGGCCTATTGTGTGGGGCCCTCGCGTCGCCCCTAAACCTATCTCCTCCGCCTACTTAAGCCTTCGTCGATAATAACTCCAGTGCCGAGAGCCACGATACGGAAAACCTTCCAGAGACGCCGCCGCCGCCAATCCCATCTCGGGGGATTCAGGAGATCGCCTCCGGCACCCTGCCGGAGAGGGGAATCATCTCCCGGTGGACTCTTCACCGCCATGGTCGCCTCCGGAGTGATGAGTGAGTAGTTCACCTCTGGACTATGGGTCCATAGCAGTAGCTAGATGGTCGTCTTCTCCTAATTGTGCTTCATTGTTGGATCTTGTGAGCTGCCTAACATGATCAAGATCATCTATCTGTAATGGTACATGTTGTGTTTGTTGGGATCCGATGAATAGAGAATACTATGTTATGTTGATTATCAATCTATTACCTATGTGTTGTTTATGATCTTGCATGCTCTCCGTTATTAGTAGAGGCTCTGGCCAAGTTTTTCCTAGTAACTCCAAGAGGGAGTATTTATGCTCGATAGTGGGTTCATGCCTCCATTAAATCTGGGACAAGTGATGAAAAGTTCTAAGGTTGTGGATGTGCTGTTGCCACTAGGGATAAAACATCGATGCTATGTCTAAGGATGTAGTTGTTGATTACATTACGCACCATATTTAATGCAATTGTCTCGTTGTTTGCAACTTAATACTCGGAAGGGGTTCGGATGATAACTCGAAGGTGGACTTTTTAGGCATAGATGCATGCTGGATAGCGGTCTATGTACTTTATCGTAATGCCCAATTAAATCTTACTATACTCATCATATCATGTATGTGCATGGTCATGCCCTCTTTATTTGTCAATTGCCCAACTGTAATTTGTTCACCCAACATGCTTATTCTTATCGGAGAGACGCCTCTAGTGAACTGTGGACCCCGGTCCATTCTTTTAATCGAATACAATCTACTGCAATACTTGTTCTACTGTTTTCTTTAAACAATCATCATCCACACTATACATCTAGTCCTTTGTTACAGCAAGCCGGTGAGATTGGCAACCTCACTGTCACGTTGGGGCAAAGTAATTTGGTTGTGTTGTGCAGGTTCCACGTTGGCGCCGGAATCCCTGGTGTTGCGCCGCACTACACTTCGCCGCCATCAACCTTCAACGTGCTTCTTGGCTCCTACTGGTTCGATAAACCTTGGTTTCTTACTGAGGGAAAACTTGCTGCTGTACGCATCACACCTTCCTCTTGGGGTTCCCAACGGACGCGTGCTGTACGCGTATCAAGCTCTTTTTCTGGCGCCGTTGCCGGGGAGATCAAGACACGCTGCAAGGGGAGTCTCCACTTCCAATCTCTTTACTTTGTTTTTGTCTTGCTTTATTTTATTTACTTTCTTGTTTGTTGCATTATATCAAAACACAAAAAAAATTAGTTGCTAGGTTTACTTTATTTGCTATCTTGTTTGCTATATTAAAAGCACAAAAAAATTAGTTACTTGCATTTACTTTATCTAGTTTGCTTTATTTACTATTGCTAAAATGAGTAATCCTGAAGTTGAAGTTCGTTCGTTTAAGCAACAAGGGGAGAATGTTTAAAAGATGCTTGGTATAGAATTAGTGATGCCCATAATAGGTGCACTAAGAAACACTCCACCACTATCCTACTCGAGAATTTTTATGTTGATATCTCTAGCTGGAATAGGTATGTTCTTGATTGTCTCGTGGGAGGTAACTTCCTAGGCGCTCCTGCTTTAGAAGCTAGTTGCATTATTGAGAGTCTATTTGGAATACCACCTGTTAATGAAGTTAAAATTGAAACCTCTCTTGAAGATGTCATGAAAAAGTTGGAAACCATAGAGCAAAACCTTCCAAGTATTGAGACTAATTTGGGAGCATTACTTGATAGCACTGATAAACTTGATAAATCTCTAGGTGGAATTAATGAGAAAATTGCCCTCTTAGAAGCTTGTGCTATTCATGATAATCAAACCCAAAGGATTAGTGAACTTGAAGAGGCTATGGGAACATTGGGTTCAACCTTTTCATCTATAAAGTTTAGAGAGAAAGCTTATGTGGGTAAGGAGCAAAAGTTCATGTATGTCTCTAAAGTGCCTAAACCAAAAAAACTATTATAGGCCAAAAATTGATAAAGCTCTTAAAACCACTATGGATAAGGGAGCATCTAAGATACCTAATGGGACAAATTATGAAAATTATGATGTTGATGCTTCGTCTCTTGATAATACTTGATACGCACTTTCTGCGCCTAGCTGAAAGGCGTTAAAGAAAAGCGCTTATGGGAGACAACCCATGATTTTACTACTGCACTTTTATTTTATATTTGAGTCTTAGAAGTTGTTACTACTGTAGAAACCTCTCCTTATCTTAGTTTTGTTGCATTGTTGTGCCAAGTAAAGTCTTTGATAGTAAGGTTCATACTAGATTTGGATTACTGCGCAGAAACAGATTTCTTTGCTGTCACGAATCTGGGCCTAATTCTCTGTAGGTAACTCAGAAAATGATGCAAATTTACGTGAGTGATCCTCAGATATGTACGCAACTTTCATTCAATTTGAGAATTTTCATTTGAGCAAGTCTGGTGCCTCTTAGAAATTCATCTTTACGAACTGTTCTGTTTTGACAGATTCTGCCTTTTATTTCGCATTGCCGGTTTTGCTATGCTTGATGGATTTTTCTATTCCATTAACTTTCAGTAGCTTTGTGCAATGTCCAGAAGTGTTAAGACTGATTATGTCACCTCTGAACATGTGAATTTTGATTATGCACTAACCCTCTAATGAGTTGTTTTGAGTTTGGTGTGGAGGAAGTTTTCAAGGATTAAGAGAGGAGGATGATACAATATGATCAAGGAGAGTGAAAGCTCTAAGCTTGGGGATGCCCCGGTGGTTCACCCTTGCATATTTCAAGAAGACTCAAGTGTCTAAGCTTGGGGATGCCCAAGGCATCCCCTTCTTCATCGACAACATTATCAGAGTTCCTCTAGTGAAACTATATTTTTATTCCATCACATCTTATGTACTTTGCTTGGAGCGTCGGTTTGTTTTTGTTTTTGTTTTGTTTGAATAAAGTGGATCCTAGCATTCATTGTGTGGGAGAGAGACACGCTCCGCTGTTGCATATGGACAAATATGTCCTTTGGCTTTACTCATAATATTCATGGCGAAGGTTGAATCTTCTTCGTTAAATTGTTATATGGTTGGAAACGGGAAATGCTACATGTAGTAATTGGAATAATGTCTTGGATAATGTGATACTTGGCAATTGTTGTGCTCATGTTTAAGCTCTTGCATCATATACTTTGCACCTATTAATGAATAAATACATAGAGCTTGCTAAAATTTGGTTTGCATAATTGGTCTCTCTAAGGTCTAGATAATTTCTAGTAAGGGTCGAACAACAAGGAAGACGGTGTAGAGTCTTATAATTTCTAGTAAGGGTCGAACAACAAGGAAGACGGTGTAGAGCTGTACAAGCGAAGTATTTCGGGTGTGTTACAAAGGTGCATCACACCCGAAGAAGGAAGGATAATCCTGAAGGACGTACACGAGGGAATATGTGGTCATCATGCAAGCAGTCGAGCTATCGCGGCCAAGGTTTTCAGAGCTGGATTTTATTTGTTGACAGCAATCGAGGATGCGAAGGAGATAATACGAACTTGTGACGCGTGCCAGAGATTTGCCACGAAGCCTCATTCTCCGGCAGCGGAGTTGATGCCAATACCGTTATCTTGTCCCTTTGCTCAATGGGGCCTCGATATGGTGGGAAAGTTACACAAGGCCTCGCCAGGAGGATACGAGTATATGCTCATCGCTGTCGACAAATTCACCAAGTGGATAGAAGCAAAGCCGATAAATTCACCGGACGCAGCGTCAGCAATCAAGTTCGTGAAAAGCATTGTCTTTCGGTTTGGAGTACCTCATAGCATCGTCACGGACAATGGCAGTAATTTTACATCCAAGGAGTTTAAGGCATACTGTACAGAAGTAGGCATCAAATTGCACTTCGCGTCAGTTGGGTACCCGCAGACCAATGGTCAAGTCGAGAAAGCCAATGGTATCATCTGCAATGGTATCAAGAAGCGCTTGTTAGGACCATTGGAAAAAGCTCGACATACTTGGCCAGAAGAATTGCCGAGTGTATTATGGAGTATTCGAACAACACGAAATACAGCGACACAGGAGACTCCGTTTTTTCTAGTCCATGGAGCCGAGGCAGTACTGCCGATAGAGATAGAGCATGATTCTCCAAGAGTCACGGAATACGATGAAGAAGCTTCCAGAAAAGCATTAGAAGGCGATGTCGACGCACTTGACGAAGCTCGAGATGAAGTATTATCACGGGTCACTAAGTACCAGCAAAACTTGAAAAACTATCACAGTCGACGTTTGCGGCCAAGATCCTTTCAGGTTGGAGACTTAGTTCTACGACTCAATCAAAACAGCACTGAAAAACTCGAGTCGCCATGGCTTGACCCTTACATCGTCACAGAAGTAATCGAAGGAGGAGCGTACATGATAAAGGACAAGAAGACGGGGCTCCCGAGAAAAACCCCTGGAACGTGGCGCAGCTAAGGCGTTTTTACGCCTAGATTCAAAATATAGTCCTCCTTGTAAAAATACAATGTACTGAAATGCCCACGAGTTTTCAGACGCACTCTTTTCCTTTCAGGGCACCGAGTGGGGCTGAAAGGTTTTTAATGAGGCGGGCTCGCGGTGCTGCAATATAATAAAAGATATTGGTGATATAGATCTTTCTTCATCGACAGGCTCGGGGGCTCATAACCTGTGGAAACAAAATATATATACTCTCGCAAAATAGTAAATTCATCGAGACGCAAAAATAGCTTGAGCTCCGGCCAAAGGCTCGGGGGCTTTACAATACAGATTATACTTTACAATACAGACAACTTCATTATCAAGAAAAATTCAACACAAAAAAGTATATGAATTCCAACAATATAGTACAACTCAGTTGCTACCTAATATATCATCTATGGTTACACCTTTGTTGTTTGCAGCACCTGTCGTATGCTCAGCATAGCTACCTTTTACAAAGAATTCCGAGTCCATCCGAAGAAGTTCGTCCATCATTTCTTCGGCTACAGGAGTTACAGTGTCGTTGATTTTATTGATGTTCCTCTTTCGCCTCGACTGCTTGGCCAGACACTTGGTGACAATCTTCGTCAGATCTAATTTCGGGTAGCAGATCTGTATCATAATCATGGCGAATCTTGCCCCAACAGATAGTTGAGCCCGCACAAAATTATGGATACGAGGGGCATCCCGGAACTTCTCCACCAGAGCAGGAAGAGTGTCCGGTATTTTGTTCCGAGGAAACATGGTACTATAAACTAGAGACAAGGTTCTTGTACAGAAATCAAGGAACTCACGAACTTGACAAGCACGGTCCTGGAATCTGACAATTTGTCGGGTGCGTTCTGGAGTAGACCAGAAAAGAGAACCATGGTCAAGTGAAAGATTAACAAGGAGATTTGTCCTTGTGTCCACCCGTTGGTCCTCGGCAGCAGTGTCTAGAAAGGAACCTATTTGGTGACAGCACAGGAATTTCAAAAGAGGAAACAGGGAAAAAACAGAGGAAGTTTTGGTTTGCAAAGCATACCTGTAATATCCAAACTTGCTTCAGTCATCAACTCGAGCATAAAATTCTCTCGGGTGGTAGCCTTCGCAGCTTCAGCAACGGCGGCTTCTTTGGCAGCTGTGGCCTCTTGAGCCTGCTGCAGTGCAACTTTTTCCTTTTCGGATGATTTTCGAGACTGATCCATCATTATAAGTGCCCGCTTCTTTATGTACTGAAGCTGTTGACGGAGTTTTTCCAAGTCTTGGGCTGAACCCTTATTCGAGGAATCTTCAATAAATTCATCGTCAACAGGTATTTTCTTCGAGTGGGAGGAAGAAGGAAAAGCATCGGAAGGGCGAGGAGTTGATGTGTAGTTATCAAATATCAACTGGAAATAAAAGTTTCGACATCAATCATCAAGCAAAATAGATCTTCATTGATTTACAAAGTATTTACATGGCTATTACAAAAGGACGGTTCCCTACTCAATAGTAGGATAATGTTGCCAAAAGCTACTTCGGCGACAAAATCAAAAGAGAAGGCAAAGTGGTCTACTTGACCTCCGGCTTCGACGAACTGGGAGCAGGAGTTGGCTTGCATCCAAGGAAGGCAAGGATTGGCTTTGATTTTGGCTTGGCAGCCTTAATCAAAGATTGCCATTTCTTCGTCTCCATCTTCTTTATATCGCCAGCTTTAGCCCAGTCGACGTCTTATTGGCTGTCAGCAACCAGAGCAATGGTGCCTTCGACACCAATCTTCAGGCCTTCTTGGCGAAGTTTGAGCCCAAGATCTTCTTGAGAGTTGAAGCACTTGGCGAGAGCAGTGAAAATCTCGGGCTCTTCTTTCTTCGGGAAGAAATAAGGAAAAAGACGCGACAAACCTGTTCTGGCTTCGGCAAGGCCTTCGCGTGCCTCATCTCCATGGATCTCAAGGAGGGAAAGCGCGTCGAGAAGGCGATCACCTTCAGGATTTTCCAGATCATAATCTTGCTGCGTTTTCCCTACGTGAGTAAGAAGAAGTTTGTCAAGGAAAAAGCGAGCAAGGATAAATTTGACAACCCGAAGAAATAGCAAGGATTTGAGTACTTACTAACAAAACGTCGACTTTGTGACTGCCAGCGACCGAGGATTTCTTTTTCACGAGCAGCTTGTTCAGCTATGTTGTCGCTCAAAGCAGTTTCCGCTTCATGAAGTCTTTTTCAAAGATCTTCAATAACAGCAGCATCAGATTCAGCTTTCTTGAGAGCCTTTTCCTTTTGCTCCAGTTTAAGAGCAAGAGAATCAGCGCGTTTGTTGGCTTCCACAAGATTTTCTGGCAAAATAATCGACAAGGGATAAATATCATGACAAAAAATGATGGAGAGGCTACTGACCAGAGGAAACAGCAAAATAGTACCTTCGGCTTTTTTAGCATGGTCACGGTACCCGACGAATTGGGTACCGAGACGGATAAACTCCTTCATCAAAGGCTGCAAAGAAAAAAGAGAGAAACATCAATAAAGAAAAAAGTTCGACAGCAAAAAGTATAAGAGAAGCGAAAAACAAAGGAGAGTCGACAGAATTGAAATATTCGACACATAAAAGAAGAACTTACATCATCCAAAGGAGGAGTTGTGGAGCTACCAAGTAGCAAGGTAGGCTCCTTGGCCTGCTCGACCCTAGCCCTCTTTGGCGAAGGGGCACAGGGGATTGTGTTGCGCGTAGTTGACGTATGTCTTTCCGTTCAACACGCGTCCGTTGGGAACCCCAAGAGGAAGGTGTGATGCGTACAGTAGTAAGTTTCCCTCAGTAAGAAACCAAGGTTTATCGAACCAGTAGGAGCCAAGAAGCACGTCGAAGGTTGATGGCGGAGGAGTGTAGTGCGGCGCAACACCAGGGATTCCGGCGCCAACGTGGAACCTGCACAACACAACCAAAGTACTTTGCCCCAACGTAACAGTGAGGTTGTCAATCTCACCGGCTTGTTGTAACAAAGGATTAGATGTATAGTGTGGATGATGATTGTTTGCAGAAAACAGTAGAACAAGTATTGCAGTAGATTGTATTCGATGTAAAAGAATGGACCGGGGTCCATAGTTCACTAGTGGTGTCTCTCCGATAAGAATAAGCATGTTGGGTGAACAAATTACAGTTGGGTAATTGACAAATAGAGAGGGCATGACCATGCACATACATGATATGATAAGTATAGTGAGATTTAATTGGGCATTACGACAAAGTACATAGACCGCTATCCAGCATGCATCTATGCCTAAAAAGTCCACCTTCGGGTTATCATCCGAACCCCTTCCGAGTATTAAGTTGCAAACAACAGACAATTGCATTAAGTATGGTGCGTAATGTAATCAACAACTACATCCTTGGACATAGCATCGATGTTTTATCCCTAGTGGCAACAGCACATCCACAACCTTAGAACTTTCTGTCACTGTCCCAGATTTAATAGAGGCATGAACCCAGTATCGAGCATAAATACTCCCTCTTGGAGTTACTAGCAAAAACTTGGCTAGAGCCTCTACTAACAACGGAGAGCATGCAAGATCATAAACAACTGATACGTCTCCGACGTATCGATAATTTCTTATGTTCCATGCCACATTATTGATGTTATCTAAATGTTTTATGCACACTTTATGTCATTTCGTGCATTTTCTGGAACTAACCTATTAACAAGATGCCGAAGTGCCGATTGCTTGTTTTCTGCTGTTTTTGATTTCAGAAATCCTAGTAAAGAAATATTCTCGGAATTGGACGAAATCAGCGCCCAGGGTCCTATTTTGCCACGAAGCTTCCAGAAGACCGAAGAGGAGACGAAGTGGGGCCACGAGGTGGCCAGACTATAGGGCGGCGCGGCCCAAGCCCTGGCCGCGCCGACCTGTAGTGTGGGCCCCTCGTGTGGCCCTCTGACCTGCCCTTCCGCCTACAAATAGCCTCCGTCGCGAAACCCCCGATGCAGAGAGCCAAGATACGGAAAACCTTGCGAGATGCCGCCGCCGCCAATCCCATCTCGGGGATTCAGGGAGATCGCCTCCGGCACCCTGCCGGAGAGGGGAATCATCTCCCGGAGGACTCTACGCCGCCATGGTCGCCTCCGGAGTGATGTGTGAGTAGTCTACCCCTGGACTATGGGTCCATAGCGGTAGCTAGATGGTTGTCTTCTCCCCATTGTGCTTAATTGTCGGGTCTTGTGAGCTGCCGAACATGATCAAGATCATCTATCTGTAATTATATATGTTGCGTTTGTTGGGATCCGATGAATAGAGAATACTTGTTATGTTGATTACCAAAGTTATGTCTATGTGTTGTTTATGATCTTGCATGCTCTCCGTTACTAGTAGATGCTCTGGCCAAGTAGATGCTTGTAACTCCAAGAGGGAGTATTTATGCTCGATAGTGGGTTCATGTCTCCGTGAATCGCGGGAAGTGATAGAAATCTCTAAGATTATGGATGTGCTTGTTGCCACTAGGGATAAAACATTGGTGCTATGTTCGAGGATGTAGTTACTGATTACATTACGCGCAATACTTAATGCAATTGTACAGTTGTTAGCAACTTAATATCTGGAGGGGTTCGGATGATAACCTGAAGGTGGACTTTTTAGGCATAGATGCATGCTGGATAGCGGTCTATGTACTTTGTCGTAATGCCCAATTAAATCTCACAATACTCATCATAATATGTATGTGCATGGTCATGCCCTCTTTATTTGTCAATTGCCCAACTGTAATTTGTTCACCCAACATGCTGTTTATCTTATGGGAGAGACACCTCTAGTGAACTGTGGACCCCGGTCCAATTCTCTATACTCGAAATACAATCTACTGCACATCTTGTTCTCATTGTTTTCTCGCAAACAATCATCATCCACACTATACATCTAATCCTTTGTTATAGCAAGCCGGTGAGATTGACAACCTCGTCTGTTTCGTTGGGGCAAAGTACTTGGTTTGTGTAGTGCAGGTTCCACGTTGGCGCCGGAATCCCTGGTGTTGCGCCGCACTACATCTCGCCGCCATCAACCTTCAACGTGCTTCTTGACTCCTACTCGGTTCGATAAACCTTGGTTTCTAACGAGGGAAACTTACGATGTACGCATCACACCTTCCACTTGGGGTTCCCAACGGTCGCGTGTTGTACGCGTGTCAAGCTAAATTTCTGGCGCCGTTGCCGGGAGATCAAGACACGCCGCAAGGGAGTCTCCACATCCCAATCTCTTTACTTTGTTTTTGTCTTGCTTAGTTTTATTTACTATTTTGTTTGCTGCACTAAATCAAAATACAAAAAAATTAGTTGCTAGTTTTACTTTATTTGCTATCTTGTTTGCTATATCAAAAACACAAAAAAAATTAGTTACTTGCATTTACTTTATCTATTTGCTTTATTTACTGTTGCTAAAATGGGTACTCCTGAAAATACTAAGTTGTGTGACTTCACAACCACAAATAATAATGATTTCTTATGCACACCTATTGCTCCACCTGCTACTACAGCAGAATTCTTTGAAATTAAACCTCGCTTTACTCGAATCTTGTTATGCGAGAGCAATTTTCCGGTGTTAGTTCTGATGATGCTGCTGCCCATCTTAATAATTTTGTTGAATTGTGTGAAATGCAAAAATATAAAGATGTAGATGGTGACATTATAAAAGTAAAATTGTTCCCTTTCTCATTAAGAGGAAGAGCTAAAGATTGGTTGCTATCTCTGCCTAAGAATAGTATTGATTCATGGACTAAATGCAAGGATGCTTTTATTGGTAGATATTATCCCCTGCTAAAATTATATCTTTGAGGAGTAGTGATACGCGTTCAACACTCGTCCGTTGGGAACCCCAAGAGGAAGGTGTGATGCGTACAGCGGCAAGTTTCCCTCAGTATGAAACCAAGGTTATCGAACCAGTAGGAGCCAAGAAGCACGTTGAAGGTTGATGGCGGCGGGATGTAGTGCGGCGCAACACCGGGGATTCCGCGCCAACGTGGAACCTGCACAACGCAATCAAAGTACTTTGCCCCAACGAAACAGTGAGGTTGTCAATCTCACCGGCTTGCTGTAACAAAGGATTAAACGTATTGTGTGGAAGATGATTGTTTGCAGAAAACAATAGAACAAGTATTGCAGTAGATTGTATTTCAGTATAGAGAATTGGACCGGGGTCCACAGTTCACTAGAGGTGTCTCTCCCATAAGATAAACAGCATGTTGGGTGAACAAATTACAGTTGGGCAATTGACAAATAAAGAGGGCATGACCATGCACATACATATCATGATGAGTATAGTGAGATTTAATTGGGCATTACGACAAAGTACATAGACCGCCATCCAAGCATGCATCTATGCCTAAAAAGTCCACCTTCAAGGTTATCATCCGAACCCCTCCAGTATTAAGTTGCAAAGCAACGTACAATTGCATTAAGTATGGTGCGTAATGTAATCAACAACTACATCCTTAGACATAGCATCAATGTTTTATCCCTAGTGGCAACAAGCACAACACAACCTTAGAACTTTCTCGTCATCGTCCCAGGTGTCAATGCAGGCATGAACCCACTATCGAGCATAAATACTCCCTCTTGGAGTTACAAGCATCTACTTGGCCGAGCATCTACTAGTAACGGAGAGCATGCAAGATCATAAACAACACATAGATATAACTTTGATAATCAACATAACAAGTATTCTCTATTCATCGGATCCCAACAAACGCAACATATAGAATTACAGATAGATGATCTTGATCATGTTAGGCAGCTCACAAGATCCGACAATGATAGCACAATGGGGAGAAGACAACCATCTAGCTACTGCTATGGACCCATAGTCCAGGGGTAGACTACTCACACATCACTCCGGAGGCGACCATGGCAGCGTAGAGTCCTCCGGGAGATGATTCCCCTCTCCGGCAGGGTGCCGGAGGCGATCTCCTGGATCCCCCGAGATGGGATCGGCGGCGGCGGCGTCTCTGGAAGGTTTTCCGTATCGTGGCTCTCTGCATCGGGGGTTTCGCAACGGAGGCTATTTGTAGGCGGAAGGGCAGGTCAAGAGGCGGCACGAGGGCCCCACACCACGAGGCCGCGCGGCCAAGGGGGGCCGCGCCGCCCTAGGGTGTGGCCCCTCGTGGCCCCTCTTCGTCTCCTCTTCGGACTTCCGGAAGCTTCGTGGCAAAATAGGACCCCGGGCGTTGATTTTGTCCAATTCCGAGAATATTTCGTTACTAGGATTTCTGAAACCAAAAACAGCTAGAAAACAGCAATCGGCACTTCGGCATCTTGTTAATAGGTTAGTTCCGTAAAATGCACGAATATGACATAAAGTGTGCATAAAACATGTAGATAACATCAATAATGTGGCATGGAACATAAGAAATTATCGATACGTTGGAGACGTATCGCATCCCCAAGCTTAGTTCTCGCTCGTCCCGAGCGAGTAAAACGATAACACGGATAATTTCGGAGTGACATGCCATCATAATCTTGATCATACTATTTGTAAAGCATATGTAGTGAATGCAGCGATCAAAACAATGTATATGACATGAGTAAACAAGTGAATCATAAAGCAAAGACTTTTCATGAATAGCACTTCAAGACAAGCATCAATAAGTCTTGCATAAGAGTTAACTCATTAAGCAATAATTCATAGTAAAGGCATTGAAGCAACACAAAGGAAGATTAAGTTTCAGCGGTTGCTTTCAACTTATAACATGTATATCTCATTGATATTGTCAACATAGAGTAGTATAATAAGTGCAATAAGCAAGTATGTAGGAATCAATGCACAGTTCACACAAGTGTTTGCTTCTTGAGGTGGAGAGAAATAGGTGAACTGACTCAACATTGAAAGTAAAAGAATGGTCCTTCATAGAGGAAAAGCATCGATTGCTATATTTGTGCTAGAGCTTTGATTTTGAAAACATGAAACAATTTTGTCAACGGTAGTAATAAAGCATATGTATCATGTAAATTATATCTTATAAGTTGCAAGCCTCATGCATAGTATACTAATAGTGCCCGCACCTTGTCCTAATTAGCTTGGACTACCGGATCATCACAATGCACATGTTTTAACCAAGTGTCACAAAGGGGTACCTCTATGCCGCCTGTACAAAGGTCTAAGGAGAAAGCTCGCATTGGATTTCTCGCTATTGATTATTCTCAACTTAGACATCCATACCGGGACAACATAGACAACAGATAATGGACTCCTCTTTTATGCATAGGCATGTAGCAACAATTAATAATTTTCTCATTTGAGATTGAGGATATATGTCCAAAACTCGAAACTTCCACCATGGATCATGGCTTTAGTTAGCGGCCCAATGTTCTTCTCTAACAATATGCATGCTTAACCATAGGGTGGTAGATCGCTCTTACTTCATACAAGACGGACATGCATAGCAACTCACATGAAATTCAACAAAGAGTAGTTGATGGCGTCCCCAGTGAACATGGTTATCGCACAACAAGCAACTTAATAAGAGATAAAGTGCATAATTACATATTCAATACCACAATAGTTTTTAAGCTATTTGTCCCATGAGCTATATATTGCAAAGGTGAATGATGGAATTTTAAAGGTAGCACTCAAGCAATTTACTTTGGAATGGCGGAAAATACCATGTAGTAGGTAGGTATGGTGGACACAAATGGCATAGTGGTTGGCTCAAGTATTTTGGATGCATGAGAAGTATTCCCTCTCGATACAAGGTTTAGGCTAGCAAGGCTTATTTGAAACAAACACAAGGATGAACCGGTGTAGCAAAACTCACATAAAAGACATATTGTAAACATTATAAGACTCTACACCGTCTTCCTTGTTGTTCAAACTCAATACTAGAAATTATCTAGACCTTAGAGAAACCAAATATGCAAACCAAATTATAGCATGCTCTATGTATTTCTTCATTAATGGGTGCAAAGCATATGATGCAAGAGCTTAATCATGAGCACAACAATTGCCAAGTATCACATTACCCAAGACATTTATAGCAATTACTACATGTATCATTTTCCAATTCCAACCATATAACAATTTAACGAAGGAGAAACTTCGCCATGAATACTATGAGTAGAAACCAAGGACATACTTGTCCATATGCTACAGTGGAGCGTGTCTCTCTCCCATAAAGTGAATGCTAGGATCCATTTTATTCAAACAAAACAAAAAACAAAAACAAACCGACGCTCCAAGAAAAGCACATAAGATGTGATGGAATAAAAATATAGTTTCAGGGGAGGAACCTGATAATGTTGTCGATGAAGAAGGGGATGCCTTGGGCATCCCCAAGCTTAGACGCTTGAGTCTTCTTGATATATGCAGGGGTGAACCACCGGGGCATCCCCAAGCTTAGAGCTTTCACTCTCCTTGATCATGTTGCATCATACTCCTCTCTTGATCCTTGAAAACTTCCTCCACACCAAACTTAGAACAACTCATTAGAGGGTTAGTGCACAATAAAAATTAACATATTCAGAGGTGACACAATCATTCTTAACACTTCTGGACATTGCATAAAGCTATTGGACATTAATGGATCAAAGAAATTCATCCAACATAGCAAAAGAGGCAATGCGAAATAAAAGGCAGAATCTGTCAAAACAGAACAGTTCGTATTGATGAATTTTAAAATGGCACCAGACTTGCTCAAATGAAAATGCTCAAATTTAATGAAAGTTGCGTACATATCTGAGGATCACTCACGTAAATTGGCATAATTTTCTGAGTTACCTACAGGGGAAAACAGCCCAGATTCGTGACAGCAAAGAAATCTGTTTCTGCGCAGTAATCCAAATCTAGTATGAACTTTTCTATAAACGGCTTTACTTGGCACAACAAAACATAAAACTAAGATAAGGAGAGGTTGCTACAGTAGTAAACAACTTCCAAGACACAAAATAAAAACAAAGTACTGTAGGTAAAAACATGGGTTGTCTCCCATAAGCGCTTTTCTTTAACGCCTTTCAGTTAGGCGCAGAAAGTGTGTATCAAGTATTATCATAGGGTGGTGTATCGTTATTATGAGCTCCCCCATCCGCAGTGGTACTAAGGGCTTTGTCAATTTTAGGCCTATAATAATACTTCTTTGGTTTAGGCACTTTAGAGACATACATAAACTTTTGCTCCTTACCCACATACGCTTTCTTCTTATATTTAAGAGAAGAAAATGTTGAACCCAAGGTTCCCATAGCTTTTTCAAGTTCATCAATCCTATTGATTTGATCATCATGGTCAACACAAGTTCCTAGGACACTAATTCTTTCATCAATTCCTCCTAAGGATTTATCAAATTCATCAGTTTTATCAAGTAACATTTCCAATTTAGCTTCAATATTTGGAAATTTTTTCTCTATGGTTTCCATTTTTTTCATAACATCTTCAAGAGAGATTTCAGTTTTAACTTTATCAACAGGGGTATTCCAAATAGACTCTCAATAATGCAGCTAGCTTCTAATGCAGGAGTACTTAAGAAGTTACCTCCTGCGAGACAATCAAGAACATACCTATTCCAGCTAGAGATACCAACATAAAAATTCCTGAGTAAAATAGTGGTGGAGTGTTTCTTAGTGCACCTATTATGGGCATTACTAATTCTATACCAAGCATCTCTTAAACATTCTCCCCCTTGTTGCTTAAGCGTACGAACTTCAACTTCAGGATTACTCATCTTAGTAGTAGTAAATAAAGCAAACTAGATAAAGTAAATGCAGGTAACTAATTTTTTTGTGTTTTTGATATAGCAAACAAGATAGCAAATAAAGTAAAACTAGCAACTAATTTTTTTGTATTTTGATTTAGTGCAGCAAACAAAGTAGTAAATAAAACTAAGCAAGACAAAAACAAAGTAAAGAGATTGAGAAGTGGAGACTCCCCTTGCAGCCGTGTCTTGATCTCCTCGGCAACGGCGCCGTAAAAAGCTGCTTGATACGCGTTCAACACGCGTCCGTTGGGAACCCCAAGAGGAAGGTGTGATGCGTACAGCGGCAAGTTTTCCTCAGTATGAAACCAAGGTTATCGAACCAGTAGGAGCCAAGAAGCACGTTGAAGGTTGATGGCGGCGGGATGTAGTGCGGCGCAACACCAGGGATTCCGGCGCCAACGTGGAACCTGCACAACACAACCAAAGTACTTTGCCCCAACGAAACAGTGAGGTTGTCAATCTCACCGGCTGGCTGTAACAAAGGATTAACTGTATTGTGTGGAAGATGATTGTTTGCAGAAAATAGTAGAACAAGTATTGCAGTAGATTGTATTTCAGTATAGAGAATTGGACCGGGGTCCACAGCTTCACTAGAGGTGTCTCTCCCATAAGATAAACAAGCATGTTGGGTGAACAAATTACAGTTGGGCAATTGACAAATAAAGAGGGCATGACCATGCACATACATATCATGATGAGTATAGTGAGATTTAATTGGGCATTACGACAAAGTACATAGACCGCCATCCAAGCATGCATCTATGCCTAAAAAGTCCACCTTCAGAGTTATCATCCGAACCCCTCCAGGTATTAAGTTGCAAAGCAACGGACAATTGCATTAAGTATGGTGCGTAATGTAATCAACAACTACATCCTTAGACATAGTATCAATGTTTTATCCCTAGTGGCAACAGCACAACACAACCTTAGAACTTTCTCGTCACTCGTCCCGAGTGTCAATGCGGGCATGAACCCACTATCGAGCATAAATACTCCCTCTTGGAGTTACAAGCATCTACTTGGCCAGAGCATCTATTAGTAACGAAGAGCATGCAAGATCATAAACAACACATAGATATAACTTTGATATCAACATAACAAGTATTCTCTATTCATCGGATCCCAACAAACGCAACATATAGAATTACAGATAGATGATCTTGATCATGTTAGGCAGCTCACAAGATCCGACAATGATAGCACAATGGGGAGAAGACAACCATCTAGCTACTGCTATGGACCCATAGTCCAGGGGTAGACTACTCACACATCACTCCGGAGGCGACCATGGCGGCGTAGAGTCCTCCGGGAGATGATTCCCCTCTCCGGCGGGGTGCCGGAGGCGATCTCCTGGATCCCCCGAGATGGGATCGGCGGCGGCGGCGTCTCGGAAGGTTTTCCGTATCGTGGCTCTCGCGTCCGGGGGTTTCGCGACGGAGGCTATTTGTAGGCGGAAGGGCAGGTCAAGAGGCGGCACGAGCGCCGCCCTAGGGTGTGGCCCCCTCGTGGCCCCTCTTCGTCTCCTCTTCGGACTTCTGGAAGCTTCGTGGCAAAATAGGACCCTGGGCGTTGATTTCGTCCAATTCCAAGAATATTTCGTTACTAGGATTTCTGAAACCAAAAACAGCTAGAAAACAGAATCGGCACTTCGGCATCTTGTTAATAGGTTAGTTCCGGAAAATGCACGAATATGACATAAAGTGTGCATAAAACATGTAGATAACATCAATAATGTGGCATGGAACATAAGAAATTATCGATACGTTGGAGACGTATCAGCATCCCTAAGCTTAGTTCCGCTCGTCCCGAGCAGGTAAAACGATAACACGAGATAATTTCTCGGAGTGACATGCCATCATAATCTTGATCATACTATTTGTAAAGCATATGTAGTGAATGCAGCGATCAAAACAATGTATATGACATGAGTAAACAAGTGAATCATAAAGCAAAGACTTTTCATGAATAGCACTTCAAGACAAGCATCAATAAGTCTTGCATAAGAGTTAACTCATTAAGCAATAATTCATAGTAAAGGCATTGAAGCAACACAAAGGAAGATTAAGTTTCAGCGCTTGCTTTCAACTTATAACATGTATATCTCATTGATATTGTCAACATAGAGTAATATAATAAGTGCAATAAGCAAGTATGTAGGAATCAATGCACAGTTCACACAAGTGTTTGCTTCTTGAGGTGGAGAGAAATAGGTGAACTGACTCAACATTGAAAGTAAAAGAATGGTCCTTCATAGAGGAAAAGCATCGATTGCTATATTTGTGCTAGAGCTTTGATTTTTAAAACATGAAACAATTTTGTCAACGGTAGTAATAAAACATATGTATCATGTAAATTATATCTTATAAGTTGCAAGCCTCATGCATAGTATACTAATAGTGCCCGCACCTTGTCCTAATTAGCTTGGACTACCGGATCATCACAATGCACATGTTTTAACCAAGTGTCACAAAGGGGTACCTCTATGCCGCCTGTACAAAGGTCTAAGGAGAAAGCTCGCATTGGATTTCTCGCTATTGATTATTCTCAACTTAGACATCCATACCGGGACAACATAGACAACAAATAATGGACTCCTCTTTTATGCATAGGCATGTAGCAACAATTAATAATTTTCTCATTTGAGATTGAGGATATATGTCCAAAACTGAAACTTCCACCATGGATCATGGCTTTAGTTAGCGGCCCAATGTTCTTCTCTAACAATATGCATGCTCTAACCATTCAATAGTGGTAAATCTCCCTTACTTCAGACAAGACGGACATGCATAGCAACTCACATGATATTCAACAAAGAGTAGTTGATGGCGTCCCCAGGAACATGGTTATCGCACAACAAGCAACTTAATAAGAGATAAAGTGCATAAGTACATATTCAATACCACAATAGTTTTTAGGCTATTTGTCCCATGAGCTATATATTGCAAAGGTAGAGGATAGAAATTTAAAGGTAGCACTCAAGCAATTTACTTTGCAATGGCGGAGAAATACCATGTAGTAGGTAGGTATGGTGGACACAAATGGCATAGTGGTTGGCTCAAGGATTTTGGATGCATGAGAAGTATTCCCTCTCGATACAAGGTTTATGCTAGCAAGGTTATTTCAAACAAACACAAGTATGAAGCGGTGCAGCAAAACTCACATAAAAGACATATTGTAAACATTATAAGACTCTACACCGTCTTCCTTGTTGTTCAATCCTTACTAGAAATTATCTAGACCTTAGAGAGACCAATTATGCAAATCTAATTTTAGCAAGCTCAATGTATTTCTTCATTAATAGGTGCAAAGTATATGATGCAAGAGCTTAAACATGAGCACAACAATTGCCAAGTATCAAATTATCCAAGACATTTTACCAATTACTACATGTAGCATTTCCCGTTTCCAACCATATAACAATTTAACGAACAAGATTCAACCTTCGCCATGAACACTATGAGTAAAGCCTAAGGACATATTTGTCCATATGCAACAGCGGAGCGTGTCTCTCTTCCACACAATGAATGCTAGGATACACTTTATTCAAACAAAACAAAAACAAAAACAAACCAACGCTCCAAGCAAAGTGCATAAGATGTGACGGAATAAAAATATAGTTTCACTAGAGGAACCTGATAATGTTGTCGATGAAGAAGGGGATGCCTTGGGCATCCCCAAGCTTAGACGCTTGAGTCTTCTTGAAATATGCAGGGGTAAACCACCGGGGCATCCCCAAGCTTAGAGCTTTCACTCTCCTTGATCATATTGTATCATCTCCCTCTCTTGATCCTTGAAAACTTCCTCCACACCAAACTCAAAACAACTCATTAGAGGGTTAGTGCATAATCAAAATTCACATGTTCAGAGGTGACATAATCATTCTTAACACTTCTGGACATTGCACAAAGCTACTGAAAGTTAATGGAATCGAAAAATCCATCAAGCATAGCAAAACAGGCAATGCGAAATAAAAGGCAGAATCTGTCAAAACAGAACAATTCGTAAAGACGAATTTCTAAGAGGCACCAGACTTGCTCAAATGAAAATTCTCAAATTGAATGAAAGTTGCGTACATATCTGAGGATCACTCAAGTAAATTGGCATAAGTTTCTGAGTTACGTACAGAGAATTAGCCCCAAATTCGTGACAGCAAAGAAATCTGTTTCTGCGCAGTAATCCAAATCTAGTATGAACCTTACTATCAAAGACTTTACTTGGCACAACAATGCAACAAAATAAAATAAGGAGAGGTTGCTACAGTAGTAACAACTTCCAAGACTCAAATATAAAATAAAAGTGCAGTAGTAAAATCATGGGTTGTCTCCCATACGCGCTTTTCTTTAACGTCTTTCAGCTAGGCGCAGAAAGTGTATATCAAGTGTTATCAAGAGATGATGCATCTACAGCGGGGTTTGGGGTTTTCTCAACCATGCATTGTATTTTGGATACATAAGTTTCAGAGGCTCCCTTTTCATTAGTCTTGGGCTTGCTACTCTCATCAAACAAATTTTGAGGGACAAGCCAAGCATAATTATCATCTAGAGCTTCATGCATTGCTAGGAGCTTCCAAGGTATTGGTGCTTTAATCTGCCCACCATCATTAACATTATTAGTATACTTAATTCTATCCATATCCATCTTTTCAAGTGTTCTTTTAAAATCGGTGATCATACCAAGCCTCTCATGCTTACTAAAAACTTTTCTAACTTCTTTGGCTATATCCTCAAATTCTCTAACAAGGACTTTTAGAACAAAATCTCTCTTCTCTCCCCTCTCCATATCAGAAAGTGTAAGAAACATGTGTTGTATCATGGGGTTGAGACTAATAAATCTAGCTTCCATCATGCACACCAAACAAACAGAGGCATCTTCATAAGTAGGGAGAGCTTTTGCCAGTGGTATATCTTCAAGATCTTCATGCATACTAACATGGGTGAAAAATTATTCTATATTATCTCTTCCAATTATAGACCCTTGTCCCACATGTATATCTTTTACAGTAAAATTAAAAGGAAACATGTTGAAATAAGTAAAGCAAATGCAAGTAACTAAATTATTTTGTGTTTTTAATATGGAGAATGCAAACAAGACAGTAAATAAAGTAAAGCTAGCAACTAATTTTTTTGTGTTTTGATATAATGCAGCAAACAAGAAAGTAAATAAAATAAAGCAAGACAAAAACAAAGTAAAGAGATTGTATGTGGAGACTCCCCTTGCAGCGTGTCTTGATCTCCCCGGCAACGGCGCCAGAAATTTACTTGCTGCGCGTAGTTGACGTATGTCTTTCCGTTCAACACGCGTCCGTTGGGAACCCCAAGAGGAAGGTGTGATGCGTACAACAATGAAGTTTCCCTCGGTAAGAAACCAAGGTTTATCGAACCAAGTAGGGAGCCAAGAAGCACGTCGAAGGTTGATGGCGGCGGAGTGTAGTGCGGCGGAACACCAGGGAATCCGGCGCCAACGTGGAACCTGCACAACACAACCAAAGTACTTTGCCCCAACGTAACAGTGAGGTTGTCAATCTCACCGGCTTGCTGTAACAAAGGATTAGATGTATAGTGTGGATGATGATTGTTTTCAGAAAACAGTAGAACAAGTATTGCAGTAGATTGTATTCGATGTAGAAGAATGGACCGGGGTCCACAGTTCACTAGTGGTGTCTCTCCGATAAGAATAAGCATGTTGGGTGAACAAATTACAGTTGGGCAATTGACAAATAGAGAGGGCATGACCATGCACATACATGATATGATAAGTATAGTGAGATTTAATTGGGCATTACGACAAAGTACATAGACCGCTATCCAAGCATGCATCTATGCCTAAAAAGTCCACCTTCAAAGTTATCATCCGAACCCCTTCCAAGTATTAAGTTGCAAACAACGGACAATTGCATTAAGTATGGTGCGTAATGTAATCAACAACTACATCCTTGGACATAGCATCGATGTTTTATCCCTAGTGGCAACAAGCACATCCACAACCTTAGAACTTTCGTCACATCGTCCCGGATTTAATGGAGGCATGAACCCACTATCGAGCATAAATACTCCCTCTTGGAGTTACTAGCAAAAACTTGGCCAGAGCCTCTACTAACAACGGAGAGCATGCAAGATCATAAACAACACATAGGTAATAGATTGATAATCAACATAACATAGTATTCTCTATCCATCGGATCCCAACAAACACAACATATAGCATTACAGATAGATGATCTTGATCATGTTAGGCAGCTCACAAGACCCGACAATGAAGCACAATTAGGAGAAGACGACCATCTAGCTACTGCTATGGACCCATAGTCCAGGGGTGAACTACTCACTCATCACTCCGGAGGCGACCATGGCGGTGAAGAGTCCTCCGGGAGATGATTCCCCTCTCCGGCAGGGTGCCGGAGGCGATCTCCTGAATCCCCCGAGATGGGATTGGCGGCGGCGGCGTCTCTGGAAGGTTTTCCGTATCGTGGCTCTCGGTATCGGGGGTTTCGCGACGAAGGCTATAAGTAGGCGGAGGAGATAGGTCAGGGGGCCTGACAGGGGGGCCACACACTAGGGCAGCGCGGGCCCCCCCTTGGCCGCGCCGCCTTAGCGTGTCGGCGCCCCGTGGCCCCACTTCGTCTCTCCCTCGGACTTCTGGAAGCTTCGTGGAAAAATAGGCCCCTGGGCGTTGATTTCGTCCAATTCCGAGAATATTTCCTTACTAGGATTTCTGAAACCAAAAACAGCAGAAAACGACAGAATCGGCTCTTTGGCATCTTGTTAATAGGTTAGTGCCGGAAAATGCATAAATATGACATAAAGTATGCATAAAACATGTAGGTATCATCAATAATGTGGCATGGAACATAAGAAATTATCGATACGTCGGAGACATATCAGCTTGCAGGTGGAGTAGGATGCTCGATGTTTTGCTGAGGAGGAGAAGTTTCATCTCCATCAGGCTGAGCTTCAGAGACAACTAAAGTGCGCGACGTACTCGTTCGAGCAGTCGCGTCAATAGGTTGATCTTCATCCTCGTCACCACTACAATAAAAGGCGACAATATAAGAATCAACATAGACAAAAACATCGAGAGCAAACAACAAAGAGCAATGAGAACTTACGAGCTGACAAGGGCATCCTCGTAAGGGTTGAAAGTTGTCTTCTTTTCAGAAGGACCAACTTCTTCGGCAGGAGATGTGCCGGCTTTGGAGGCGCCGGAATCGGCGACTTCGTCCCTTTTCCTCTTGTTCCTTGGAGAAACAGCGGAAGGAAGGGAGCGTGTCGAGGCAGTAGCCTCAGACTCGGCTTCTTTTTCAGAGCAAGCCACGGATTTTTTAGAACCCGCGACTGCACTCTCAGGGCGAGAAGTACCCTGGTTGTTATCGGTGACAATAGTCCGTTCTTCGACTTCTCCACCTTCAGGAAGAGGAGGAAGAGAAGCTAGAACAGGGTGGTTCTGCAAAAAAACAAGGAGTGTCGACAAAAAGTTATGTAAGGGACGCTAGCAAGATAGTAGTCGAAAAATACTAAAAAAAATCGAGAAGACAAGATAGTAGTCAAGGGAAAAACTACCTCGGGAAGGGCGTTGGTGCCACTATATGGCTCAACGCGGCAAGAGGATGGAATAGTATCCTTCTTGCTGAGCGATGAAATTCTTCGGATCAGTTTCTCCAAATCCTTCACAGGAAGGTCTTTGGAGAGCCTGTCAACGTCTTCCTCCCCAGCATACATCCAAAGGGAATTTTTGCGAGCTTGTAAAGGTTGCACTCTAATCCTAAGGAAATAGGCTGTGATCTGGATACCCGACAATTCCTTGCCACGGGTGTTCTGAAGCTCATGGGTGCGAGTCATCAGCGCCTCTGTCGCCGAATTCTCTTCTTCGGTGGCTTCAACGTCCCAGGAACGGCGGCGAAGAATCTTGTCCCCTCCGTCGAAAGGAGCAATATTGTACTCCACTGAGTCGGAGCTTTCTTCGTGCACATAGAGCCATCTTTTGCGCCACCCCTGGACGGAGTCGGGGAATTTGACGTCGAAGTACTTGACATTAGAGCGAACGCAAATAACAACGCCGCCGATGTTGTAGGCGACGTTGTGGGAGCCATTGCGGCGGAGGCAGAAGATACGCTTCCACAGAGCCCAATTAGGTTGGACTTTGAGGAAGAATTCACAGAGGGTGATAAAAATCGACACATGGAGGATGGAGTTGGGCGTCAGATGATGCAGCTGTAGCCCGTAGACAAAGAGGAGACCACGAAGGAACTCGTGGATAGGGGGAGAAAGACCGCGAATGAGATGGTCAACGAAACTGACCCGATATTCGATTGGAGGCGATGGATAGCTTTCTTCCTTGGGGAAGCGCAGGGCGTTCTCCTTCTTCGTGAACCCGAGCTTCTTTAACAGGTTCATGTCTTGATTGGAGATTTTAGATCTCTCCCACTCCAGATCTTCAGCGGCCATCTTGGACTCGGGCGTGCTGTGCCTGGTGAGCCACGCGCGCGGTGGCATCAACGAAAGTGGAGGAGAAAAGCGCGAGCGTGGTTGAGCTCAAGAACTGTGAGGCGCAATGGAGGATTTTGGCAGAGGAGAGCAGAGGAGCGGCGCGAGCGAAAGTGTGGAAGGAGGAAGACGATGACCTTAAGTAGAGGTGCGGTGAATCGACGCACCGTTGGATGGAGAAATTGTGAGATAGATGGTGTACACGTGGACAAGGGGTAAAAACGCAATTTCACTGAGAAGGGAAGGAACAGGCGCCACAGTGCGTGCGCCAGGAAAAGTGGTGGACGTGTGTCCCCCACTTGCACGACGTGTCAACTTGGTAAGAAATTTGGGCCCGCAAGACATAGAGAGTGCAGTTCTCGCGTTTTCCCGATACAGTGATCGTGGCTATCGTCAGCAATGATTGTAGGGATTCGTAGCATAGAAAACAAAAAATTTCCTACCGCGAGAACGCAATCCAAGCCAAGATGCAATCTAGAAGATGGGAGCAACGAGGGGATGAACGAGACTAACCCTTGAAGAATTCCAAAGCCTACAAGAGGAGGCTCTCGTTGCTGCGGTAGACGATCACTTGCCGCTTTCAAAAGCGCGTAGAAGATCTTGACGGTGCCACAATCGGGCAGCACCTCCGTACACGGTCACACGTTCGGTGTTGATGAAGACGACGTCCTTCTCCCCGTTCCAGCGGGCAGCGGAAGTAGTAGCTCCTCCTTGAATCCGGCAGCACGACGGCGTGGTGGCGGTGGCGATGGAGATCTCCGGCGGAGCTTCGCTAAGCGTTGCGGGAGAGGTGGAGGAGAGGGGGCGGCTAGGGTTTGGGGAGAGGGGGTGGCCGACCACTACGAGGGGTGCGGCCATGGTGGCTTTTGGTGTGGCCGGCCCCCTCCCCTCCCCTCATTATATAGGTGGAACCCCCAAGTGTCGGACTACAAGTCTTCGAATAAGACCCCAACCCAAAACCTTCCATGTGTAGGGAAACCTACCCAAGGTGGGATTCCCACCTCAAGTGGGACTCCCACCCTTCCATGAGGGGGGTGGCCGGCCCCCTTGGTGGAGTCCACCTGGGACTCCACCCCTCTAGGGTTGGCCGGCCATGGGAGGTGGAGTCCCTCCGGGACTCCGCCTTCCAAAGTGATTTCTTCCGGACTTTTCTAGAACCTTCTAGAAACTTCCATAAATGCACCGGATCATTTTCAAACTTATAAAATGACTTCCTATATATGAATCTTATTCTCCGGACCATTCCGGCACTCCTCGTGATGTCCGGGATCCCATCCGAGACTCCGAACAAAAACTTCGAACTCCATTCCATATTCAATATCTACTAATACGACATCAAACCTTAAGTGTGTCACCATACGGTTCGCGAGCTATGTAGACATGGTTGAGATCTCTCTCCGACCAATAACCAATAGCGGGATCTGGAGATCCATAATGGCTCCCACATATTCAATGATGACTTAGTGATCGAATGAACCATTCACATACGATACCGATTCCCTTTGGCACGCGATATTTTACTTGTCCGAGGTTTGATCATCGGTATCTCAATACCTTGTTCAACCTCGTCTCCTGACAAGTACTCTTTACTCGTACCGTGGTATGTGGTCTCATATGAACCATTCATATGCTTGCAAGCTAGTATAGACGACATTCCACCGAGAGGGCCCAGAGTATATCTATCCGTCATCGGGATGGACAAATCCCACTGTTGATCCATATGCCTCAACTCATACTTTCCGGATACTTAATCCCACCTTTATAACCACCCATTTACGCAGTGGCGTTTGATGTAATCAAAGTACCTTTTCGGTATAAGTGATTTACATGATCTCATGGTCGAAAGGACTAGGTAACTATGTATCGAAAGCTTATAGCAAATAACTTAATGACGTGATCTTATGCTACGCTTAATTGGGTGTGTCCATTACATTAGCATGAAATATAAACATTTATCATAAACATAAAGATATATAATAACCACTTTTATTATTCCCTCTTGGGCATATCTCCAACAATGATGTCACCTTGGCAAGAGAAAATCTCGGCTATGAAGCTTCATAAGAATGGCGACAACAGAATATTATTGATTATTCCGAGAGCCTTTGGTCAAATACAAGTTTTTGATCAAATGCTCGGGGGCTACTTTGGAACAATGAAAAACTCGAGAGTGACAAAATAGAAATGGCGAGAGCCTATGATCAAATACAAGCATTTGCTCATAGCCTCGGGGGCTATTCCCATCGGGAGCGCTGGTCGCGCACCCGATAGATATGAGAACTTCGAGAAAGAAGGTAAATATAGCAATGTAAGGAGTTGAGCCTACACCCAAGCACAAGTCCTTGGTTGTAGCCTCGGGGGCTACTCTCATCGGGAACGCTGTTCGCGTGCCCGATGAAATTATGAAAAAGAGAAAGGGAAGAAGAAAAAGTGAGCATATTTCGAGTTATGTAAATAACTCTACATATACTCCCATCGGGAGGGCAATATAAGTCATCCGTTGACTCAATAAAATGTGCTATTCCAACAGCCGAAAAAGCATTCGATAATATATTCTCAGAGCGCCAAAATTGCGAACAATCTCTGAATGCCGCAAAACTTTGCGAAGGTAAGACCCCAGATCCGTTCTGAGTGGCATGGCGCCGTCTCTGACGTCGGTTTGCTACTTTTTTTCCGTATCAACAGATACGAAGGAAAATCCTAACGGACGCGTTAGGTACCCGATAAAATATGACTGGGACTCGATAGAATGGTAAGACCTTAAGCGGCACCTGTCGAAGTTTACACCAGTATCCCGAGATCATGTCCAGGGACGTGATCTTGACGTAGGTTTTTGCGGATTGCCACTAGAGCAGTTAACTAGTACCTGATCCGTCAGATGAACTAGCCCCAACTACTATTATCCATGTACAATATATAATTACGTATCCAAAGATATGTGATAAAATTCGGCAGAGTTATTGAATGAATATAAAGTTGGAGATTTTCCCTGATTCTGCGATTCAAGCAAAATCTCGGGGGCTACTGACATAGGCATCCCCAATGGGCCTGCCGAAGATGGTACCCGGGGTTTACTGGAGGCCCATGACTCGAAGAATAGGAAGAATCGGAAGCCCAAGTTATTATTAAGGAAAGCTAGAGCTGTATTAGGAAATAATACTTGTAATCCGGCGCGATGGGTTGGAAACCCTCCCGGACTCTGTAACTTATGTATTACGAATCCCTCGGCTCCGCCTCCTATATAAGGGGGAGTCGAGGGACAAAGAAAACATCGATTCATTGTTTCACGCAACCCAAGTTTTCACATCGTCGAGCACTTTTCGGCTAAAACCTTCGAGATCTACTTGCCCTCTACTTCCGACTAAAACCCTAGTCTATAATCTGTAGGCATTGATAAGTTAATCCCTTGTCACTCGGCACTTGGTTTCAGAAAGGATTCGAGCCAGATTCGTCGCACAGAAAATCTATGATGTGCGCGAGGACCGCAAATCAGTGGCAGGGTGATCTCCGTGACGGCCGCTCTCCCCTCCCGTCGTCGGCGGGTGGGTGGGAGGTCTGGCTTCTTCTTCTTTTAGTTTCTAGGATTTTCTCCTTCGTGGCTAATAAAGTAGCGGATGGATCCGGCTCCTCCTTTGTTTCCTCTACTTCTTTTCCTCTGGATCATGTTCTACGCTGGAGTAGAGTATGTGTTTTAATGGATTGCTCCGCTGGGTCGTCCACCCCTACTTGTGTTCAAAAAAAAAAAAAAATCAGTGGCAGGGTAGAGATTTCAGTTTGAAGTGATCCAGGCACGCGGGCAGTCTATCTCTCGTATGGGCAAGCCCTCCACCATACGCAGGCATTCCTCGCGCAGAACTCCGATTTGCAGTGCATGATCTCCCCCAGCGCCTCGGCACGCTCGGTCTCGAGATGCAGCGCGAAGTTGCCCATGTAGACCGTGTTGAACACCAGCACGTTGCTCTTGTCACAGTACCACAGCAGCTTCACGTCGCCGATGTCGCCCACGTCGTCGTTCCCGCCGGATCCACCGCTGCAACCTGAGATCGCCCGGCGCAAATCGATGTCGCCGCTGCGGTGCCAGGTGCGACCCCCTGTGCGGATGGCGCCGTCGACCCTTCTCTTCAGAGTGCTCCAGGTCTCCAGCACGAGGCCGTTTTCCGCCGCCAAGCCGAAGGTGCAGAGCACGTCGTCGCCGTCGATGTCGGTGCGGCTGCCGAGGACGAGCCCCATGTCCCAGTACGTGCCAGAGCAGCGGCTGACACCCGGGAGATCGAGCAGCTCGACGTCCTGCGCGCGCAGTTCCAGCACGAGCGCGACGCGGGTGCCGTCGTCGCAGGAGCACTGCCAGTGGACCACGCCGTTGTCGAGGATGGCCGGAGGGTTCTTCGGGTGCATCTCCAGATTATTGTCCCTGTCTCTGTAAACAGGGGAGCCGTACTTCCCGTCGTCCGCGTTCACCATGGCGATACGGCGGCACGGGATATCGATGCAGCACGTCGAGGTCGTCCAGGTCATCGTGCGGGAGGAGAAGCTGTCGACGCAGAGCTCCATCCATTCCGCGTGGATCCCAGCCACGACGAGCTCGAAGGACGATGCGTCGTCGCAGCTGGTCAATTCGTTGCAGCTGGTCAATTCTTTGCCCGTTAGCAACGCGCAGCCGTACTCCCAGAACCCGATGCCGTCGTGGACGCGGAACGGCGGAAGAAAGCGGCGGAGGCCGGTGGACGGGTTGCACACGCAGTACCTAATGGTGGTCGGCTCGTCCTCGTGGACTTCGGCGCGGCTGAGCACGAGGTAGCCGTTTCGGGACAGGACGGGGTGCATGTCGCGGCAGCGAGGGTCATCGTAGTCTAACTCTAGCCGCGGGGCGCACGGGCATTGCCAGCCGCCAGACAAGCCGCCGACGAAGCGCGGCGGGAGAGTCGCCTGATCGTCGTCCTCGCGGTGGTCGAACGCGAAGAATCCTAGCAGGAGCGCGCGGCGCGGGCGGGAGGCTCGGCGGATGAAGGAGCGACGGGAGACCAGGCGGAACCACGAACGGCAGGTGGCGGCGCAGCGCACGGCCGTGGACGGCGAGGCGCGCGAGAGGATCTCGAGGACCACCTCGGTCGGCAGGCCAACACTGTCATCCCCGCGAGCGCGGCAGCGCCGGCGATGTGTTCACGTGGCACCGGATCGATCGGACGCGTGCGAGCAGTGAACGCGCGTCCAATATGACGGTCGAGTTTTGTTGTACGTCTCCGATCCTGACATGGACCGGAACGAAGGTCATCTCGGTTTCGCCGGGTCATCTCCTCCTGTCGCGTACGGCCTCGTTTTTCTTGAGGGCCAGCCGATTCCGGTTTGGATTATCATGCCATCGGATTGGAAATATTCCTTATTTCGCGAGTTTGAATTAGCTGGGAGTTCGAGTCGGAATCGGTGAGCCCAATGGTCGTTATAAAAGCACGGCCGGAAGAAGGAAGAGCTTCAGCAGTACCCACGACGATCTGGCACAGAAGAAAAAGTCGGGCGTACGAGGCGAACTAGATCGATGGCGATCGACCGGCAGTCTGAGAGGATCATCCTCCGGCGCATGTACGCGTTCCTCAAGTCGCGGAAGCTGGACGCGACGGCGTACACGCTGGAGCACGAGGCGCGGCTGAAGCTGGACCTCAGCCACGTGGTCGCCGTGATCTCCAAGGGGCGGTGGCGGAAGGCGGACAAGTACCTGTCGTCCTTCTTCGGAGCCAAGGGCGCGTCGTCCTCGTCGTCCGCCGCGCTCTACGTCGTCCGGTTCGAGCGCATGGTCGGCGCGCTGAAGCAGGGCTCGCACGCGTGGGCCAAGCGGTACTACAGCAGCAAGGTGACCCTCTCATCCACAACCTGGGTCTCCTCGCCAGAATGGCCGCGCTGGCGGACTGCGTCAGGGCGCTCTCCTACTCCGACCTCGCGACGCTGCACCGGAAGCACCCCGACGACGGCGAGTACAGGAGCCAGCGCGCGATCGAGTTCCTCGGCCACTACAGAGAGAGCTACCAGCAGGGCGACGATCTCTCCCTGTGCACCCAGGATACGGAGGACGCTAACCTGGTGCGCGTCCGGCGAGCGGCCGCCCTCGGCCTGCGCCGCTACGCCCGCCCACGGGGGAGACTCACTGCCAAGTTCATCGCGCATTCGTATCTGCTCAAGCGGAAGTGCATACAAAGCGGTCAATATGCACCCTTTTCTTTTTGAGACTACGGTGGCAGAATATGTTTTCCTCTGCTTCCTGTTTAGCTTTGGTTCCTACCCGTTAACTTCGGCGTTTTTCCTCCTCTTCGCATCTTCAGCTGTAACGAAACAAGTAATATCTCAGCGTTGTGAGAAGTGTATTGCAAAATTATGTACTGTATTTGGTTCATCGTGGATGTACTTTGTTTAATTAATGGATCCGTCTAGGCAGCGGCGGAGCGCACCCGGAACCCTAGCTAAGATAGGTGGAAAAGAAGAGGACTAGAGCGGAGTAAGAACTTGCAGCCAGCCGCCACCACCACCATTCCGTTGCCACCCACCACCGGCCAAACCGCCTGGCGGCGGCGGCGCTCCCACGCCTCCTCCAGTCCGCCACCATCCCAGCAGCCCTCTAAACTTCCCCACTGCAGCCCTTTTTGCCAAGCATCGGCGAACTACCCACAACCCCAAATTCATTGCTCATTGAAGGACTTATGCCCTACACGCCCTACACGCAATAATAAAGCGTTCAATATTATGACTCCGAAACCCATCTTGACTCCCGGGTCCAGATATACACGATACCTGGACTAATCAAACGAAGACATATCATGCCTACCCGTGTATTCGATTCCGTATATAGCCGTGCATGCATATTTTTGAACAGTGGTCAAGTAACAGTTCGAGAATCTAATTGCCACGGCCAGTTGGTTGATATGTCCGTACAAAAATTTCCCTGACAACCTGGACCAACATCTGGTATATTGGACTGCACCGCAGCGAGGCACAACTACTCTTGTGTAGGCAACACGCGTCAGGTTAGGCTATCCAAGATGTCAAGATTGGGGGCATCGCTGCCTCCCTACATGGTGA